>NC_083225.1:128419163-128569163 GCF_032191835.1 Heteronotia binoei
ATAGGACTATTCTTAAAAATACTTCAGAAACTACAAGTGGTTTAGAATATAGCTGCAGGCTGCTGACCAGAACATCATGGTCAGCTCATATTATCCCAATTTTGTGGTAGCTGCACTGGCTACCAATTAGTTACTGGATCCAATTCAAGGTGTTAGCATTAATTTTAAAGCCCTTTATGGTCTAGGACAGTGGTGGCAAACTTATGGCATGGGTGCCAGAGGCAGCACTCGGAGCCCTCTCTGTGGGCACGCACATTCCCTTGCCCCCCTCCGTGCATGAGACTATGGAGTCATATCTCATTGAAGCTTCTCCTCTCCTCAAACTCAGGCTCCTTCCCCCAAATCTCCAGGTATTTCCCAAACCAAACCTGGCAACCCTAAGTGGGCCTCCTTCAGAGAGACAACAGGGCATTCTAACCTTTTTGAGCTCGTGGGCACCTTTGGAATTCTGACATGGAGGGTGGGTGCAACCATAATGAAGCCCCCAAGCACAACACAGAGGAAAATTCCTTACAGGTGTTCCTGCAGTTTTAGGGAGGGGGTTAGATGGGACCCACTAGGGCAGGGGTTGCCAAACTTGCTTAACATCATAGAATAAATGTCAGATGTGTGAGAGCCACCAGACATGAACGTCAGATGTCTGAGGGAAGGAAGGAAGGAAAATAGGTGGGGAGGGAGGTGGAAAGAAAGCAACTTGAACTTTAAATGCATTCTCCAAGCCATTGGCTGGCTTAGCTTGAAGAAGTGGTTTAAAGAGACAAATGCCTTCTCTGGTGGGGGCTTCAAAAGCCACACGATGTGTGTGAAAGAGCCATATGTGGCTCCCAAGCCACAGTTTGGCCACCCCTGCACTAGAGAGATGGGTATAAAGCAGCTTCACGTTTTCATGTGGCCAAGAGCTGGTTGCATTTCATATTTCAAAACTGTTGTGGCATGGTCCAAGCCAAAGGGAAGAAGAGAGCATGGATGTGTGGGGATGGGGGAGGAGAGATCAGGACCTTGAATCAAGCACATTTTTTGAAGGGATGTGGGTTTATTACAGGAAATGTTGGATCTCACTAATCTGGTAGAAACAGCAGCCGGGATCGCCTCTGGTTTAGGAGTGGAAAGAGAGGAACTACAGGTTTCCTTGCTTTCAAATATGATGCTTCTGATAGCAGTATCTGAGCAGAGCTCTTTCAAGCTACAGGGACCATAAGGCAAATTGTTGATAAGCTGTTTTTGAACTGTTGCACTCCTGTTCTGGTTTTCAAAGCATCCCTGACAAGTGTTTGTCCAGCTGCTGCTTAATGACTGCCAGTGAGGGGGTCGATTGCACTGTTGAACAACTCTTACTGTTAAAAAGTCCTCTCCTCTGCAGCCAGCAGGAACAGCTCCCTGCCCTCTTCTAAGTGGCAGCCCTTCTAATACTTCAAATGAGGAATCATGTCTCCCCCGCCCCAACCCCCTCTTCTCCAGACTGAATATCCCCAAGTCCCTTAGCCTTTCCTCATTGGGCTTGCTCTCCGTGGTTTCTCAGAAGTAATCTACAGTGAGCACTGTGGCACCTACTCTCTACACATGCACAGGATTGCAGTTTTAATTTAAAGAAAGAAGATATTGGATTTATATCCCACCCTTCAGTCTGAATCTCAGGGTCTTAGAGCAGCTCACAATCTCTTTTATCTTCCTCCCCCTGACCCAAGGCCGTTTCAGCAGCTGAAAGTGGAGGAGTGGAGAATCAAACCTGGTTCTCCCAGATAAGAGTCCATGCACTTAACCTTTACACCAAACTGGCCCTCCTTTCTCACGTCAGACTTTCTAGTTAATACAATTCAGACTATCTCTGAAGTTTCCAAGGGTAGCTGTGCTGGTCCATAGTAGAACAACTAGATTCAAGCCCAGGAACACCTTAGAGACCAACAAGATTTGCGGGAGGGGGCACAAGCTTTCCAGCGTTAGAGCTCCCTTGATTAGATAAAAGGAGTTTTGACTCTCAAAAATCTTGTTCTCTAAGGTGCTGCTGGACTCAGATTTAGCCATATAAATCAGTTGACTCCTTTCATCAACTTAATTTATTAACTCACATCATGTATCCCCTGCCTTCCTCCCCCAAAGGACGCTGAAGTCTTTTGACACACTCTCCCCTTTTATCCTCACAACGAACCTATGAGGCGGGTTAACTCAGAGTATATTACTAGTTCAAGGTTTTCCAGCAAGCTGCCAGGGCAGAGTGGGCATATGAATCAGGACCTCCCAGATCTGATTTGGACACCCTAACCACCAGCTCCTACTAGACACTATATTTTAATGGATTCCTTTTTCCTAATGGCAAACAAGAATGATGTTATTAATGTATGTTATATGTTCAAAAGTAAATTAGGTGGACAGGAACACCTCTGGGAAAGGCATGTTCTCAGTTTAACCCAGACTTGCAAGCAATAGAACAATGAACAGCCTCCATTTATTGCCTTATGACACTCTACCATCATTCTCCCATTCTGGCATGTTACTATTTTGTTGGTTTCCTAAGCAAATGCTATCCAGACCAAATGTTCTTTTAGTTTGTTAATTTCTCTATGAGTTGTTTTTTCTAAACTAAAACCTCAGTATTCAAGTTAAATTGTCGTGTTGGCACTTTGCGATAAATAAGTGGGTTTTGGGTTGCAGTTTGGGCACTTGGTCTCTAAAAGGTTCGCCGTCACTGCTCTATAGCAAGCTGACTTGGGGACACAATACAGTATATTAAACCCCAAATATTTTCCTACATATGTAGTTTTGCTTGTGTCAACTTAAATCCAAATCTATCCCAGAGTACCAACCACATTCAAAGGAAATGTATAAAAGCATGCTGAGTTTCTGAGCTAGAACAATCATTGTGCATTCTCAGTGGCAAACTTAAATATTCAGATTCATCAGTGTTACTAAGTGGCCTGTTGCAAAGAAATCATGTAATGAGCTTTTAAAATCCCTGGTTGTTCAGTACTTCTGAATGGACTGGAACTGTGAAAGACGACAAACAAATGAAAAGGCATCAGTGGGTGGTTGATTTCTTGCTGAGTCAGGTGCCCAGTGATGAGCCACTTAGTATAGTTTCCACATGCAGAAGCTCTAACATATTTATTGTTAAAGAGATTCATTAAACATTTAGCAACAAGGAGAGAGAATATCATGAGTATCATAACAATATTAAAGACTGTAGGATCAAACTACTGCTGAAGGACAGAGAAAGGAAAAGGAGAAAAGAAATCTAGCCTCAATCATCTGAGTATCTATAATAGACTTAGATTTAATGTTTGATTTAAAGCAAAGGTAAGAACACTTAATAAAGTAAATGTCATTGTCACTACAGGACTTCAGTTTGCCTTCATCTTGCTTTTTTCTTCATCAGCTGTGATGCATTGTTTACGCCTCTCAGAAGCTTTAGAATTTTGGTCACAGTGTGGCTGAACTCACATCATACTCCATCACTTCTTTTGACTTGTTCCTTTAGCACTACATGCCCTTCTATTGTGTAAGAGCATAAGAATAGCCTTGCTAGATAAGATCAGTGGTCCATCTAGTCCAACATCCTATCTCACACAGTGACCAATTAGTTCCTTTGGAGATCCAACAATGAGGCATAGAGGCCAAGGCCTTACCGTGATGTTGCCTCCTGGCACTTGTATCCAGAGGTTCACGGAAATGGTTTTTTTTTTAGTTCTTGTGAAATCCAAGATAATGCTTATTGTACTAATCCTAATAGCAAATCCCATATTCTACCATCGTTTCCAATGATGATCACCTCTTTTTGGTTAAAATAAATTTAATGGGAGTGTTTTGTTGAAAAATGTAACCGCAGAGATTTTTTTCCCTCACTTCCTTCTAACATCTGTCAGTTGGGTCATGGGGACAGATACCTCTATTCAGAACTACTGAAGCTTCCTTTGGAATAATAATCAAAGGTTTCTGTTTGCCAGTAAGTTTTTAGCGAGTATTAACGACATGGTCTCTTGACTTTCTGTGGATTCAATAAATGTCCATCATAGCCCAACTAACTGTGTGCTAGTTGACGTCCTAACTACCAGCCAGTTTGGTGTAGTTGTTAAGAGCTGTTCCTCTCAAGAACAGTTTCTGTTAGAGCTCTTTCAGCTTCAGCTACCTCACAGGGTGTCTGTTGTGGGGAGGGGAAGGAAAGATTGAGTTCTTCCTCCTCTTCCTTTCTTTTTCTTCTTCTTCTACAATTCCTCCAGACACACCAACCCAAAATAGCTGGCCAACATGCATGGAAATCCAGTTCTATGATTGACCTAAGTTCAGGTGTGTAGTCATGTTGGTCTAAAGCAGCAGAAAAAAAATTGAGTCCAGTGGCAACAAAGACCAACAATGTTTTATCCAAGGTATAAGCTTTTGTGTCCATGCGCACTTCTTCATATCTGAAAAAGTGTGCATGCACATGAAAGTTTATACCTTGAATAAAATTTTGTTGGTCTTAAAGGTGCTAAATGTTTGGCACTCAAACTCAAACTTTTTTCTGCTTCTTTGTTTAGTGATTCATATATTATGTAGATGAAAGACTCTGAGATGAAATGTACCCTTAACAGAATTTCAGAGGATTACTATTGAAAACTATTGGTTTGGGGCCAACATATACTTTATTCTTCTTGCATGGACAGAAGAATGCACATGCTTCCAGAGACATTGGCTACTGCCATTTTTTCTTATCGGCCAAAGTTCTCAATGTAAGAACAATCAGAGGAAGAATTTTCAATGACAAGAAAATATTGCAAATAAGGGAAGGTGGAGTGGCATGTGTAGACATATGAGAACATTTGACATTTTACTTAAAGCATGACTGGAACATCCAGGTGTAGAGAAGTAAGCATTATATAAGAATGAGTAAAATGCCCATTATTGGGATGGGATGAAGCTTGTGGGAAAACCTTGTAGTATAATCAGAGATACTGTGAACTCTACCACAAACAGGTTCAGCTTACCTTGTTTGACAATGATGGTCACCTAAGAGTTGGACCTTAGATCTGTTCAGTTCATAGCCACTCAAGCTGAACAGCTGTTGAACGGCTTTCCAACTGCCCAGTAGCTATGGTAGTGGAGTTTCATTTTCTTGTCTTGCAGGAGCTTTTGCATCTGTGCAGTAAGTGAAATTCATTCTCCCCCAAGGACATGGATGGTTGAATCAAGTAATTAAGTGATGCAGAAAGAGAAGTATGTCTCCTGTGAGGCTGTGCAAAAATGGGTGTGCATGAAATAACCTTAATAGCAAAGACAGAAGAAAACATCAAGTGATAAGACTTTTAAAAAGAAACAAAATGAGTGTTTATTTATAATCACTAATTGATTTTCTCATTATTTATTTATATCATTGGATGCTGAGAGATGTGCAATGAGACAAGTCCATGGGGGAAGGAAGAAGAGCTGGTTTTATATCCTATTCTTCACTACCCAAAGGAGTCTTGGAGCAGTTTACAATTGCCTTGCCCTCCTCTCCCTACAACAGGCATTCTGTGAGTAGGTGGGGCTGAGAGAGTTCTATGATTGACCTAAGGTCACCCAGGTGGCTTCATGTAGAGGAGTGAGGAATCAAACCCCATTCTCCAGATTAGAGTTCACCACTCTTACCCACTACATTAAACTGGCTTTCAAAGAAACGAGAACAAGGAGAAACAAGAATTCTAACTGAGAATTCACATGCATGACACACCGCAGATTACATTGCATTATAATGTTGGAATACACAAAACGTAACAAACATACTTGAAATGCTTGCAAACAGTCAAGCTGTCAGCCAATTGTCATGACCAGCAAACAGAATGAGAGCTGACATTCTCAAGAAGCACCCTTAACAGGTATTGTCAGGATACACCACCAACTAGGCGGTTGCCTAGGGCACCGGGAGGTGGGGGGCAATGAATTGCCCAGTGCCCATGGCAAACACCTAGTTTGCCTGTCCCCACTGCCACCCGCCCCCTCCCTATCCTTGTACTTCCCCCCTCCCTGCCTCAATCAAAGCATCAGAGCCTGCCTGCCCCCCCCCCATCAAGCATGCAGTGCCTGGGCTTACCACCTTTGATGCAGCTGTTGGCACAGCATCTACTCATTTGAAGAGTCCACTGAAGGAAACTTCAATCCCCATCACTTCTGGTTCCTGGAAAAAAGGGGGAGAAATCTCCTTCGGTGGGCTCTTCAAAGAAGTAGAAGCCATGCCACCAGCCGCATCGAAGGCGGTAAGCCCAGGCACTGCAGGTTGTGGTAGGGTGGGTGACGGAGCATGGCTCTGCAACGCAGTGCACGCAAAGAGAGGGAGGCAGGTGGGGGGGTAGCGGCAGAGGGGCAGTGGTGAGGGGTGGTGATGGGGGGCAGCAGCAGGGGACAGAAGGCAGCCTGCCTGGGGCCCCATGCGCCCTCGGATCAGCACTTTAAACAGCTTTCAGGTTAGAAGTGGACCATAGAAAAACCTTTTAAAAGATGGAAATTTTGAATTAAAAGCATGGATAACAAGAAATGTTTGAGCAGGGCACATCAAGTAAAAAAAAGCAAGCACAACACAAGGCAGGGGCTAATCCAAAGGGGAAGTACCACCACTGGGGTGGGGGAAACTGCCTTTGGTCACTTTTGCCCCCCTTCTGCAGGACAGGGCACGGAGTACAGCACTTGGAAGAGGATCTTAATTGGCAGGCTGGACACCCTGCTTGCTCCTAGACACCTGAGAAACAAAGAAGAGTATGTTTCCATCCTGTGGAATGCTGCAACCTTGATATTTTTCCTTGTTAAGAAAACTAATTTTAGCATTGGAAGTTTGGGTATCGGCACCCTTTCTCAGGCTGCTTTTAAAAAGCTCCATATTAACCTCTTACACAATCTGTCTTTTCCCCCTTGTGGGGCTTCCAAATTTATGTTTCCCACAGCAGGAAACAGGTAGGGGAGAACAGGTTTGGAATGGAAAACAGCAGATGGGGAACAGGTTAAGCATCTCCAAATTGTAGCCTCTCGCAGTTGCTTTTTAACTAAACAAAATCCATTGTGTCATCATTATTTACATTTGCGTATAATGTGTAGTTTGCCTCTGGGTCTCTCAGGCAGTTCCTCCAGCTCAAGTTAAACTTTAAAAGACAGTATGCCTTCTGTCTGGTTTGAATTAGAGTTTAATTTCTTTAAACTGAGAAATATTTAGCTGTTTCTGTGAAAAGTTTTCTGTGATGACCTTTTTCTCTCCTCCCTAAGGTATTGGCACATTCTCACTCAAGGCTTTTAAAAAATTATTATTATTAAATAAGAATTTCACCAAAGGTGTATGAATACAATCAGATTCTTCATTCATTCAAAGGGATAGAATTATCATTCTCTTATTATAATAAAAAGCCTCCTTTTGTCTCTTGTGTCAGATAATAAAGTGACTCTTGAAAAGTCAGTATCAGAAAAGTAAGCCCATGGGGAATCACAGGGGCATGTTTTGACTGAACTTCAAACTCCTTTTCCACACAATCTTTTAAAACTGTGACTGACTTTTGCTAATTCAACTAGTTTGGGCTAAATACTAGAACTTCAAAAATAAGCTTAGCAAGGATCATTTTTAAAAAGAAAACCAGTTCTGCTTATTTGACTTAAATTTATTCTTGAATAATTGGTAGTGGTGAGAAACCAGAAGAACTGGGCATGGCAGATAAAGATGCTGATATTTGAAATACTCCCACTGCCTCAGTCAAAGTTAGACTACAACATGCTCTTCTTGGAACAACAACAAAAACTTTATTCTGATAAATTGAGACTAAAGCAACAATTGCTGCTTTAGGCATAAAATTGGATCAAGTACTTTCAAGGATAAACAACTTAAAAGGCAGGCTGTCAGGGTATAGAAGCATTTAGCATGCTTGTGAAAGGACTTTCAATAGCACATAATAGCAAGTGTGACCACTTGTTTCATTTCTCACAAAGCTTATTGAAAGTAAACAAGGCTTTGGAATGCAAGGTGCAGATGCTGTAGAGCAGCTCCCCGGGGAACTGCGAGGATGATGGGGTGGGGGACAATTTTGATCATGGATCAAATTCTGCTCTTATTTGCATAAGCAATTATCCCATGGCAAGGAGTGACTTCCCTCCAGTGGATGAATGAATTAAAATACATTCACATTACAACTTTCATGTACAGACTCTGTATTCAATAGGACAGGTAGATAACAAAGAAGGAAAAAATATTCCGTAAGATAGTCAAGTATATACATACTTTAAAAGTTCTTAGATTTAGTTCATGCATAATTGTATGTCTTAAAAATCAAAACATTTAAAATGTAACATTTGAACCTTTGTCAAAAATATATAGTATATATGGGGACATCAAGTCCTCGGGTTCTCCACCAGGAAGAACAAGGACTGGTTTGACGAGAACAATCAAGAGATCCAAGAATTACTAGCGAAAAAGAGATCTGCCTACCAAGCACATCTTGCTCAGCCCTCCTGTCCCGGGAAAAAAGCAATCTTTCGCGCTGCATGTAGCAACCTCCAGCGCAAGCTTCGAGACATTCAGAACGAGTGGTGGACCAAGCTTGCAGAGAGAACCCAGCTGTGTGCAGACACTGGTGATTTAAGAGGGTTCTATGAAGCCCTGAAGGCAGTATATGGCCCATCATATCAGGCTCAGAGTCCCTTGCATAGTGCAGACGGCCAAGTGCTCCTCACAGACAAGGCATCCATACTGAACCGGTGGTCGGAGTATTTTCAGGTTCTCTTCAGTGCCAACCGCGTAGTTCAAGATTCAGCAATCCACCTCACCCCACTTCAACCAGTGAAAACAGAGTTGGATGAGATCCCCACCCTAGAAGAGACTGTTAAAGCCATCAAGCAACTGAAAAGTGGCAAGGCAGCGGGAGTTGATGGAATCCCACCAGAGATCTGGAAGCATGGGGGCACAGTACTACATAGCACACTTCACAAAGTACTTGTCACCTGCTGGGAACAAGGCAAACTACCACAGGACTTTCGCGATGCAATCATCATCACTCTACACAAGAACAAAGGGGAAAAGTCAGACTGCTCCAACTACCGGGGGATAACCCTGCTCTCCATCGCAGGCAAAATCCTTGCCAGAATACTCCTGAGCAGACTGGTGCCCACCATTGCAGAAGAACTCCTCCCAGAGAGCCAGTGCGGCTTCAGAGCTAACAGGAGCACCACCGACATGGTATTTGTTCTCAGGCAGCTCCAAGAGAAATGCAGGGAACAGAACAAGGGTCTATATGTGACTTTTGTCGACCTTACCAAAGCTTTTGATAACGTTAGCAGGAAAGGCCTGTGGCAAATCTTGGAACGTTTAGGATGTCCCCCAAGGTTCCTCAGCATGATCATCCAGCTACATGAAGACGAGCGAGGCCAAGTCAGACACTGCAACGACCTCTTGGAGCCCTTCCCAATAGGCACAGGTGTAAAGCAAGGCTGTGTTCTCGCGCCAACTCTCTTTACGATCTTCTTTAGCATGATGCTTCAAAGAGCCGCAGTAGATCTAGATGATGACGATGGTGTCTACATCCACTATCGCACTGATGGCAGCCTGTTCAACCTGAGGTGACTAAAGGCTCACTCCAAGACAATGGAAAAACTTATCCGAGAGCTACTGTTTGCTGGTTATGCTGCACTCGTCTCCCACTCGGTATCAGCTTTGCAGCATATGAGGTCCTGCTTTGCAGAGGCTGCCAAGCTATTCGGCCTAGAAGTTAGTCTGAAGAAGACAGAAGTTCTCCACCAGCCTGCACCCCAGGAAGATTATCACCCTCCCTGCATCACTGTGGGTGGATCAGTTCTGAAGACAGTCCAGCAGTTCAGCTACCTGGGGTGCATCATCTCCTCAGATGCCAAGATCGACAAGGAGATTGACAACAGGCTGGCAAAGGCAAACTGTGCATTTGGCCGACTGCACAAAAGAGTGTGGAGCAACAAGCATCTGAAAAAAGGCACAAAGGTCAATGTTTACAAAGCGGTTGTGATGACAACCCTCATCTACGGCTCCGAATCGTGGGTTTTATACCGTCATCACCTGCGACTCCTTGAGCGCTTTCATCAGCGCTGCCTTCGCACCATCCTCAACATCCACTGGAGTGACTTTGTGACCAACACTGAAGTCCTCAAGAGGGCGGAGGTTACAAGCATCGAGGCACTGCTGTTGAAGACGCAGCTGCGCTGGGCAGGGCATATTTCTAGGATGGAAAACCACTGCCTTCCCAAGATTGCTCTGTATGGCAAACTTTCCACCGACCATCGAAATAGAGGGGCACCAAAGAAGAGGTACAAGGACTCCTTGAAGAAATCCCTTGGCACCTGTCGCATCAACCATCACCAGTGGTCTGACCTAGCCTCAGATCGCAAAGCATGGAGGCATACCATCCACCAGGCTGTCTCTTCCTTTGAGAACGCACGCATAGCTGGTCTTGAGGACAAAAGGAGATTGAGGAAGAATCGCACTGCTACAGCACCAACCCCAAATCAGATTTTTCCCTGCAGCCACTGTGGCCGGATCTGCCTGTCCCGCATTGGTCTTGTCAGCCACCAGCGAGCCTGCAGCAGACGTGGACTACTGCACCCTTCTTAAATCTTCGTTCGCGAAGTCAAGCCGAGAGATATGGGGACAGGTATTATTGGCTTTTCTATCATGGATATGAACTTAACAGAAGTACCAGTGGTAGATTTGATGTTAAAATGGTACTGAAGGTATTTTTGTTCCCATCACAACTAGACTGCTATAAAATTGTAGCAATAACTGGCATCCCTCATATTATGACAGCAGGCTAATTTTGAAACAGATTCCTTGGAATTTTTACAAGAACATTCTTTCTGTTTGGTCAAGGCACATGAGCTCAGTGCTTGTGTTTCAGAATCAAGCAGATAGGGAGGCTAATGTACAGACCTCTCTGTTTTCCATGTAAAAACTCGCGCATTGAGTGTCTGTGTGCAAGAGGCAAGTAGGACAGAAGTAAAAAATGGGGTTTTGTTATCCACATATTCTATCTATGTGAATGCACCACTGCCCAAGCTTCTTATCTTAGTTACAACTGTTAATAAATCATTAAATAAAACTATTTCCTTAATAAAACTATAAAGCTGATAGGTTTGAAAAAGGTGATCTTAGAAACCAGAAAAATGTATATATACATAGAATGTTGAGACCAACTTGTTTCTTACAAAAATTACGTGTACATATGGGATAATTTCATATGCAAATACCAGATTTGTATGCACAGATGCAAGTGCATGTGTGTGCTTGCATTGTGTACAATCTCAATTCAGCCTTCTGTTTCTGAAAACTTGGCACTCCAAATGTAGAGCCTTTTTGAGCCATCCTTACTGGTGTGAGTATTACCTCCTCCCCCTACAACCTTTATAAAGGAAAATATTGAGGGTGTTAGCACATATTTGTTTAATGCTGGATTAAGAAATGTTGAATTTAATCCATTGTAAACTCCACACTCACTTCTAATCTGTTCAGAAATATATTTCTGTCAGAACTGGTTTTCCATTTAAGACTAGAAAAGCTAGGTAGGTAAAATTCAGTAGCAACACTTTAGCTGGGGATGGGGGCTTACTTGTGGCATGTTCTTGGTGTTCAAACTGAGTCATGCCTAACATGGAATTTGATTGCCGTTACATAAAAAGTAATGTACACATTTAAAGTATTATGTATCCCAATCAATACATCAACCTGTCCCTTGATTTGGGAATTACAAAGAAGACAGATCTTGGAAGACTCTGGTCTTAATATGATTCACAGACTAATGAAGTCATGCTCTAAACAGTAAGTACTACTAGGCATGTAACTAGCTATTGTTTTACAGAAATTTTAAAAGGTCATGATATCAAACAAAAAAACAGAAAAGAAAATGGTGTTGTATCAATTGCAACAAAGCAAAGATGGCACATTAGAGAGCATGATGGACAGGGATTGAAACCTTACAGTTGAATGAGCAGGATAACTGCTAACGAGCTTTAGTGAGACAAGAGACTAAACAACAGACCCTTGCTTAGGGGGAAAAATCCCCCAAACTCTGAACACTGTATGTTATCAATACACAAAGCCACAGAACAGATTATCCAGGCCTATAACAAAGATTAAATTAACATTAGGATCTCTAGAGTTCACAAACAACATCATAAAACCAAAGATAAGGTATTTCAGCCTGCATATAAACAAGTAGAATTAAACTGCTCCTTTCTTAATTTGGAAGTAAAGATTTATTTTTAAAAGGTTTGTGGATTAAATATAAATAGAATCCATTTTCCTGGAACTGCAAAGTCTGCAATGCATATTGTATTGAAAATTAGAAAGTAATTGATTAGCAATATAGTAAGAATAAAAATGTAGAACTACCTTTGAGCAAGCAGAATCAATAGGCTTTAACAAGAAAGCTTTAATTCTACTTTATATCTTCACTCCCCTGTGTTGTTGTCATAAATTTGTTAATTTGGTCTTTAAAAAAATCTTTAATTATGCCAATGAGATAGTCCCATGGACCATTAGCCCATGGTATTCCCATGCCATGCAATGTTGTTGTCAATGAAATACTAAACATCTCCTGGCTTTTTTTTATGAAAAAGTGGTAGTATCAAGTCCTAATCTAGGCAAGAAAAAATCTCTGAAGTACATGGATATAACTCTAGAAAATTGTGGAATGTAGGCGTAGTGACAACAGTGTCCTTACCAACTTTGCAGTATGCACTACAAATATTATTTTAATTTTTTGTTGTTGCTGGGATTTCCCAAATCCAACAAAACCAAGGAATCTGGGTTACACTACCATTTCTACCTTTATGGTCATTCCACCTCTATGCATTCAACTCTAACTTCAAAGCTACCTCTCATTAACTGTAGTCAAATCAATAAACTTGATTTATGCACAAACTAAGTAAACTACAAGTTAGGGCCCAGACTATGAGAGACCTCTAAATACAAATATATTACCCCAAAAACCACCTATTTAATTACCTTTGTTTCTGGTAATGCTGTGAGACCACTTAGTTTAAAGCTTCAGCATATCTTAATTTAGCCCTGACATGCACACCTCTTCCTATGGTGTTTGATTGGTTGGTTGGTTTTTGAGTCACAGTGCAGTAGGAAGTTCTGATTTAGTTTAAGGAGTTACTTTGTGCTGTGGAGTATTCTAACAAGTGTTCCCTCTAAAATGAGTTAGTGTGAGCTAGCTCACAGATTTTTAACCTCCAGTTCATACATTTTTGTCTTAGCTCAGGAAGGATGACCCCAGAGCACACTAATTTATGCAGTAGCTCACAACTTTAATGCCAGTAGCTCACAAAGTCGAATTTTTGCTCAGAAGACTCTGCAGCTTAGAGGGAACATTGATTCTAACCTGTACAGTTTTGCCCCTAGATATGCACCTGTGTACACATAAACTATGAAGAAAGAATTATATGATGCTGACCATTGAGGAGCAGCCAAGAACATGGTGCAAGTCAAGGGCAGTGGAACAGGGAGGTAAACTCACTGGGTCAGTCAGAAAAACTATGTATACTCTCTTAAGGAAAAGAGCATCTAAACTATCCTATAATTTAGACTAATAACAAATGTTCCCTTATATAGTCCCCCGTACTGTTCTCTTATATAGTTCCCTTACATTGTGATGGTCAATTTTAAGAAACACAAGTGAATTATATCAAACTAAGCAAAGTGTCTGTTTAGATGCCCACTTGTATGCTGCAGTCTGGCAAAAGCAAACATTTGGCAAAAGCCAAATGAAAAATCTTAAGTCAATTGACCCTTCCTAATTCTGACAATGTCATTGTTCAGTTTTTTTGTGCTCAAAACCAAAACATTATTGTTATGGGAAAGTCCTTTGAGGTTCTTTTTTTCCCCTTGAAGAAATCACAAGTCCTCTGTAGAACTAAACTGCTTTTATAAAGACAAGCCAATAAAAGCACACATACAGTGCTGTAAACTTACCCAAATGTCCTTGGGTATAAAAATCACTTGGTAATGTACTGGTGGAGTAAAGTGCCATCACAGCTGACTCATTATGATCCCAAAGGGTTTTTAAAGCAATAAACATTCAGAGGTGTTTTGCCATTGCCTGCCTCTGCATAGTAACCCTTCAGGATTTCCTTCATGGGTCTCCAGGGCTGACACTGCTTAGCTCCTGGCTCACCCAAGTCAGGGTGATGATACACTAATCAATTGAAAATTGTCTCTTGTCCCAAGCAATTGTATCATTTTTTTTCCCTTTTCACATTTGAAATTATCTTATACCAAATCATACCAAGCATTTGTCTTGATACATATACCATACCAAGCATCTGTCTAGATACTGTGGCTAGCAGTGGCTGTCAAGAATTTTAGACTGAGAAAGGTCCTCCCAAATGCCTACTACCACAGATTCTTGTTGTAGGGATGTGGATGGTTGAACTTGAGGCATTCTGCATGCAAAGCATGTCCTGTACTACTGAGATACAGCCTCCTCCCTTCTCTTTAAGGCCCATTTATCTGTTTGAAATAATTAACTCTGCAAGTCTAGAGCTATTAAGTTCATAAATTAGAAGATTTTCAAAGGTACGCTGCCAATTCACAATAGCACAATGGCAAAGCACATATGTTTCGCATGCATTAAGGTCCCAGATTCAATCTCTGGCATCTCCAGTTCAAGATAGCAGATGTTGGACTCTGTGCCTGAGAACCTGGAAAGCTGCTGGTTGCCAGATAATACACAATACTAGGGAAGGTCATGAGCTGGGAAAATGTGTTTGGCTCAGTTTGTGGTGGACTCACAAACTGAACCATGAACCAGCACAAACTTAAAAGGCATAAGAACATTAAAGAAACCATGTTGGATCAGGCCAATAGCCCATCCAGTTCAACACTCTGTGTCACACAGTGGCCAAAAAAACCCAAGTGCCATCAAGAGGTCCACCAGTGGGGCTAGAAGCCCTTCTACTGTGCCCCCCCAAGCACAAGAATATAGAGCATCACTGCCCCAGACAGAGAGTTGCAACAATAAGCTATGACTAATAGCCACTGGTGGACCTCTGTTCCATATGTTTATCCATACAAACCATACTGATCCATAAGGTTTGTGATGCAATAGAAAGGTCTCTGGCATGCTAGAAACACCAACCTGGTAGGAGATCTCTGGTGAAAGTGTTATGAGTTAGACATAGTTTGGGTTGAGTGTAGGGCCAACCCACCCCCACCAAACAGAGGCAGCCATCCTGCCAACCAAGTGCAAAAGGTACAACCCACGGGCCATTTGCTTAATCACACAGAGAGGAGGAGGAACAGGTTAACAAGGGAGTGACAACACTGGGAGGCCTAGATCTTACCCCACCAGCTCCAGAGCAGGAAGGCTCAGAGTGGGGACGTTGACCTTCAATTAGGCCAACTTGTCCAACTTGGCTGGGTCCAGGGAGGAGCAGTGGGGCTGAGTATATCTCCCAGGTTGGAGAACATCTTCTTGCTTTGGATGCTGGTGTTAGTACAGGAGAGCACATTCATGACCATACAAGAGAGGTCAGCCCAGATTATGGCCTTGCATGATCAATATTCCAGGGGACAGGTATTGGTGGTCTCAGAGGACTCAGCAAAGTATTCCCTCACCATTGCGTCTGCCAATCCTCTGCTATGGCATGCCTGGCCTCCATACCATTGTTGCTGACCTCCTGCTTCACTACTGACAAGTCGTGGGGCTTCTGCCTGGTTGGGCTCTTGGAGGCAGAGGTGCTGATCTGCAGCTCCCACTCCTCTTCCCCCCCTCCCGCTTCTTTCACCCACTGTTTCCTCTGCCCACTTGAAGCTTCCACACTTCTCTGCAGAGCTCATGCTTCCACTCCATGAGCTCAGCACTCTGGAGAGCAATGCTGCCTTTATACCATGGGCTGCAGATACAGGTCAGGTTGTTCTCCTTTCCTTTGCAGAGAGGATGCAACCTGGTGGTGATGCCCACCTGCAACCTCTCTGCCAAGGCCCAGACCCCTGGGGTACAGCTGTTCCATCAGGGGCCAGCTGCAGTAAAGAGGCCAGCACCCAGTCTAGCCCTCTAATCAGGGAGATTATTTACCCAAGGCTGGCTTTATGGGCACAGAGCATGTCAGTGGTGTCCTGGAAGAGCTACATGCACCATTTGGGAGAGGGTCAGCTAGTCACTGGAGCTGATGCTGAGCTCCTCATCCCCATGCAGGATGGTCACAGAGGAGATGACATCCTGCACTGTGCTCTTCTGCTCCACCAAACATGCTATCTTGCATTGGTGGGATTTCAGCAGGTGAGTAGGTTCTGGGTGCACTCATCCCCCTTCCTCTGCCTCTCATGCAGCAAACACACAGACTTAATGCTGCAGCAGATGTGGACAACCAGGCATTGTCAGGTCTTGAGCAGGGACCACAGCTCAAGGATGGCAGCTTCCTTGGCAGCCATCAAAGCACTCCCCAATCCCAGATGATCCTTCATGACGAGATAAAGCATGCGCACCAGGCAGATATGCCTTGGAGGTGTGCAGCCTTCACTGCTGCCAGCATGCAGACAGTCAGTTTAGTGTAATGGTTAAATGTGCAGACTCTTATCTGGGAGAACTGGATTTGATTCCCCACTCCTCCACATGCACCTGCTAATGTGACCTTGAGTCAGTCACAAGTTTTGCACAGCTGTTCCTCTCAAGAGCAATTTCTGTTAGAGCTCTCTCAGCCCCACCTACTTCACAGGCAATACTCCCTCCAAGCTGTGGAGTCTTGTGAGCAAAAATTCTAATTTGTAAGCTACTGGCGTTCAGGTTTTGAGTTACTGCATAAATTAGGTTGCTCTGGGTCCATTTTTCCTGAGCTAAGATAAAAAGATGTGAGCCAGAGGCTAAAAAACTGAGCTAGCTCACACTAACTCAGCTTAGAGGAAACAATGCTCACAGGGTGTCTGTTGTGGGGAGGGCTCTGTAGGTGGCAAGATGGGTTTGGCACCCAGGAACAGAGGCCTCTGCTACATAGGGAAGGGTTTCTTCCATGATGATTACACCTTCCACCCACTTTCATCCTCATGGTCTTCACAATCAGGAGGGGTGGATATAAATGTGGGCACCTACCAGCTAAGCCCTGTGCTTGGCTGGAGCAGAGAGACTGGGTGGCTCAGAGCCCTATCCCTGACCCCAGATGCCTGAGGCACTCACCAGCTAAACCGTTGTGTTTGGTATGAGCAGAGATACTGGCTGGCTCAGAGCCCTGAGTCCACCTAACCAAACCCCAGCAGTAAAGAGCAGATCCACAAGCAGAAAGCATTGGATCTGCTTTGCTTTTAACAAACTCTGTATGGTCGTTTTCGCACTCACCTTCCGCCGGCGCGACCCCCCTCTTCACCGCGCAGGATCTGCGCGGATTTCGCACTAAACGCTGCGGAGCAGCCAGAAAAGCCGGAAGCTCCCGTTGCAAAAGCCGCGCAAACGCCAAACTGCTTTTTGGCTGTTTCAGTTTGAGAGGCTTTTGCGCCGGGAGCTTCCGGCTTTTCTGGCTGCTCCGCAGCGTTTAGTGTGAAATCCGCGCAGATCCTGCGCGGTGAAGAGGGGGGTCGCGCCGGCGGAAAGTGAGTGCGAAAACAACCTATGTCTCTCAACCAGGTAACACAGGAAAAGGTGGGAGGGGAGTTGACTGAATATATAGCATTCTGAGCCCATAGAACAGAATGGGAACTCTGTGATTGGTGGCCAGCAGGGCCTGTTAGGCTTCAGAGACCTTCTATTGATGTTTCCAAGGCTGGAGAATTACACCCCCTGTTGCCTTAGAATTTTGTAAACTGTTTTGGTTAAAACAATTTTTATTGGTAACATATGGCAGTTATATCTAATACTAATAAAAAATTAATAATCACTTAATGCCTTCCCCATACATTACCCTTTTCCCTCCCCCCCCCCAGTCTTTATAAACATTAGTAACATAAGGTAACAATTTCTATTTCTACATCCTTAATCATTAAGAATTTTGTAAACTGTTTAATTGATTGGTATCAGTCTGTCTCCTTTCACAGACCAGCACAAATTGCTACAAAAAGTGCTAAAAGTTCATATAAGTTAACTTTGCAAACCACAAAACTTGTCAAAAACTATCACTGGTAAGCTTGTCCATGCCCATCCCTAGACAGTACTGAGCTATGTGGAATCTTGGTATTACAGTCTGAGACAGCTTCTGATTGTTTCTAAGTACTGCATCCCAGCATTTGACCTCACCCCTGCCAATGATCTCTTTGAAAAAAGGAATGAAAGAACAACACCAAAACAAATCTTAAAGTTGCACCGATAGTAGCCTCTCAGTCCAGTAATTATTCTGACCTGACCTGAAGGGATGTCTTTTTCCTGCATTCACTGTAACATTTACATGCTCTCACCACATTGTACATCCTAATTCCTTTAAGTTTCTGCATTGTGCATAAGGTTTCCTTGCGCATGCAAATTCCCAATGAATTTTATAAAAGAAACAAATTAGCTCACATTAAGGAATGCAAATAAATATATGTTCCCTCCATTGTAATTGAATAAAACAGCCCACATGAACAAGAGATCATTGCATAACCAATCTGTTATGCACAAATATTGGTGTGTTGAAGCTATATCCTTTTATTTTGTAAGTTATATTCAGAGACAGAGGGGCTGAAAGGCAGAATTTGAAATCACTATTCAGTTTGAACACCCAGCAGCCTCTAATGTCACAAATCATAATGCTGGTCTACCATAAATGCAGAATATCTTTGATATGGTGTAGCAACAAGAAATGGAATATAATGAAGCGTCGGAGGTTAAGTGAAATAATTGAGTGATTATTTATCCTAGCATTAGTGTTCTTACATCTTTGTACAATCTGTGGCAAAATTGTTCTGAGAAGGATAATCAGCTTGTCCATCAACAACAGCTGACACTTCAGCAGTCAGCTCCAAAGAATTTTGGCCCTGAAAGTTGTATAGAAATTTAGTATGGTCCATAAATGCATTTGAGATTATGTTCAGTCTCTTTCATTTTGACCTCACTGCCCACATACAAAGGATTCCCCCCCACACACACACACACACACTCAGCTAGGATTCTGCAACAAGAAAGTATCTTTCAATTTGACACACCCATCCACTCACACATATCCAAGTCTTTGTTGGGCACCTGACAAACATTCACAACCCAAATGTTCACAAATGATTTTGTCCCTATTGAAACACAATTACCTAATTTATAAATGTGTGTATAGACAGCTTCTTCTTTCATTCATGAGAACATACTTCATTTTCTGTCCTGGATGACACAGCACTACATTTTTTTTTTTAAATGTTTGTTAAAATTTTCAACAGCAATATAAGAATATATGGTAATTATAATACCATGAGAGTGCAGACAATAATGGAGTCATTTTCCATGTCAGTTGTTACACAATGATACCCTTAATAAAACCCATTTTTTATAATAAAGCCACATTTTCACATGTCCAGTCTTGTTTGTTATACAAATGTATAAATGTATAACCTTGTAGAAAGGAAAGTAATGAAATAGAAAATGGGATAAAAAGAAAGAAAGAAAGAAAGAAAACACTGTTAAAC
The DNA here is from genome assembly GCF_032191835.1 of Heteronotia binoei. Classification (NCBI taxonomy): domain Eukaryota; kingdom Metazoa; phylum Chordata; class Lepidosauria; order Squamata; family Gekkonidae; genus Heteronotia; species Heteronotia binoei. The sequence continues at coordinate 128,438,680 of NC_083225.1, forward strand.
AATATGAAATTTAGCAATTCTAAGCATATCTACTCGGAAGTAAGCCCATCTTTATTAAATGGGACTTACTCCTAGGAAAGTATTGTTTGGATTGCAGCCTTAGAGACAGTTCATTTAATACATATGTTCTCTATGTCAGGGGAGACCAACAGTAGCTCTCCAGATGTTTTTTGCCTACAACTCCCATCAGCCCCAGCCAGCATGGCCAATGGCTGGGGCCAATGGGAGTTGTAGGCAAAAACATCTGGAGAGCTGCCGTTGGCCACCCCTGCTGTGATGCACAGTTCCTGATATTCCTGGGTACGTTATTGAATGCAGGAGTGTAATGTGTGCACCTGTGCATCATAGATATTATCAGAAATTAGGAAAGGGAATTTAGAGGCAGAGTTTGTAGTTGGTTTGCAGAACTCTACACATTCATGTTCTACAACTGAACTGCCTGGAGAACTGCTGGAAGGATAATGGAAATAGCATCTGTTTCCATGATCTGTTTTTTATACACCAAGCATTGTTTTGAGAAAACAGATAATGCTGAAAACAAATATCCTTTGATTACCAATACTGGTCAAGAATATTCTGAGAAATGTACATGGGCCATCCAAACTTTTGAGAAGTCTGAGAACATAAGAACATAAGAGAAGCTATGTTGGATCAGGCCAATAGCCCATCCAGTCCAACACTCTGTGTCACACAGTGGCCAAAAAACCCAGGTGCCATCAGGAGGTCCATCAGTGGGGCCATTACACTAGAAGCCCTCCCACTGTTGCCCTCCCTCCAAGCACCAAGAATACAGAACATCACTGCCCCAGACATAGTTCCATCTATACCCTGTAGCTAACAGCCACTGATGGATCTCTGCTCCATATACTTATTCAATCTCCTCTTGAAACTGTCTATGCTTGTAGCCCCCACCACCTCCTGTGGCAGTGAATTCCATGTGTTAATCACACTTTGGGTGAAGAAGTACTTCCTTCTGTCCATTCTAACCCAACTGTTCAGCAGTTTCATTGAATGCCCATGAGTTCTTGCATTGTAAGAAAGGGAGAAAAGTACTTCTTTCTCTGCCTTCTCTATCCCATGCATGATTTTGTAAACCTCTATCATGTCACCCCTCAGTTGATGTTTCTCCAAGCTAAAGAGCCCCAAGCGATTTAACCTTTCTTCATAGGGAAGAATTGGAGATTTGGCTCTGTTGTATTCTCTACAATTAGTACATTCATATTATAAATAATTGCCCTTTGTTCAGAAAAAAAAAAAGCTGAGATGTTACCCACATCCACATTTCTCATTAATACTTCTATAGGAAAAAATTATGTTTATGTGTTAAGATGCTATGAAGATTTAAGCTAGTAATAATAAATGGCAATAACTCATGTTTCTTAAAATAATGGATTGGATTCAGGGGAAGACTTATGCAAATGAAATGGGGGATTTTCACAGAATCTGCCCATGCTTTCCTTGAAGCCACAAGGAATAGCAATTTGAGAAGCATGTTCTGCTGACATATGACTTCAGTCAATGGAAACTGCTGCTGGATCCAAGGTAATTTAGTCAATAGAAACTGCTGCTGGATCCAGAAGCAATGTAAACAGTCTTGGAGAATTAATTATTTCATACATTATAATCTACTTTCTTAAGGAAAAAATGTAATTTCTATGGCAACTAGGGAAAGAGGAACTTGAACCATACCCTCAAATTCACTGTCACTGTAGGAGACCTTCTAGAAGAGACTCTGATTGAGCCAGACTCAACTTGAGGAATGTAGTGATGCCAGCCACCCACAGAACTAGTTCCAGCAGGCAATCCCAGTGTAGTCTGTGCTGAAACTGGCAGCTTCCTGACTCAAGCAGAGGCTGTGGGATGATGGCAACTATCCCTGGAGAGGATGCCATGGATCTGAGCCCAGGAAGACTTACTTTGCTCAGTTCATGTGTTCCTGGCACAAGCACAGAAGCTACTGAGATGTTCATGATCCAGGAAATGTAAGTGAAAGCTTGAGGAGAAAAGGAAGAAAAGTCTTCTGTCTTGCCATTCTTCTCACCCTCTGCTGTTTCCTTTTCACAAGTGCCCATTTACAACACAGTGTTTGAGAAATCCTGTCAAAATAGCTGGTGATCACAGTTGAGCAAGGGGAAGGGTTGGGGGGGGGGGAGTTGTAAAACTCTAGTAGAATCTCCCTACCAAGTCATCACCCTCACATTTTTAAATGCAAAAGATGGAAGGGATGGAGTGAAAAACAAGGGGGGGGGGTAGATGCTAAAATGCATAAAGCAATAAGAAAAATATATATATAACTATTGACATTTTTAAAGAATCCAAATTGGAACTTATTCTTGACTTTTCATTTAATTAACCAGAGAAAGTTTCTCATTTTCAGTGAGAAGTCAATGAACCAAAAAACAAATAAATTAACGGTGCTGTAGTGGACCCTGAGTTTCTATAGAAGATACATAATACAGCTGTTCTGAAGTTACACTTTTGGATCTAAAGGGGCATGTTTTTCTTAGTTTTGGATTTTTTAAAGCTAATCCACAAGCATGACAGGTGACTCTTCAAGAATAAATTACATGCTGGCATGAAATGAAGGCAGAATGCAGCTTTTATTAGGGAAGGCAGAATTTAAACTGAAGGTTTAATTTAAAAATCTACAAACAAATGTTAAAAATTAAAAAGGAGAAATTCAGAAGAGTGTGACTCATAAGCTTCTTCCTCTAAAACCCATTGTAATTGAACCATTCAGCTCTCTTTCTTCCACTAAGATTATAATGGTTCCATGCTATCTAAGCATGTGAGACTAATAATAGCATCCATCCTCATAACCATACTATTAAGGGAGAAGATGACAGCAGGAGCATGAGATGAAGAAACAACAATAGATGCAAATCACCTAGCCCTAGCAGAATGAGAAAAAAGAAGAGCTTTGAGGCAAAGACCTAAATATTTCCCATTTCAAAATGTTCTGGGGCAGTAGCAGTTATCACAGCCGCTCAAAAACAACATAAACTGAAAAGAGGCAGAGGAACTTAATAAGGTTTCTATAGTAGTACCCAAATTATTACCACTGGCTTGGATCCTATATTTATCATTGACTTGCAAAGTGCTGACCTCTGTTGCCTTTTCTGCAGAGCATGTTCCTCTATTGTGAGACCCTTCACACTCACAGAAGGCACAGCACCTTCTTATTGGATTGACTATATACCTCAAAAGAGCTCATCAGCAGTTTCTTTATTTTTATTGGGTTTACATATAAGTTTATGCCCCACCACCTCAGTTTGAGGACCCAGAGGAGTTAACAACAAATAAAATACAACCAACTAGTGTAAACGCCGTTGCCAGCCAATCAGAATACTGTGCCTTGATTATATTGTTCCAACACCCTTCAAAAGAACTCAACCTTCAAGCTTTCTAAAAACAAGGAATAGACTTGGAGGACTGTTGCTTGGAGAACCATTCTACATGGAAACAGTATGCATAGGGTATTTACTGTCCACACCATCTACATGAAGAGAGAGAGAATAGAAAGTGATCAGAGACACAGAATTGCCTCCAGGGGTGTTAAACATGAAATTTGGGGGTCGAATCAGGCCCATGGAGGGCTCCTATCAGGCCCCCGAGCAACTGGCTGTCTTCTGCTTCCTTTTCTCTATATCTTGCTTCCTTCTGCAAAAGTTCGCTTTGCAAGGCTTGCTCAGTTGCTCAGGAGCTACAGAGCAAAACCTCTATTTTCTCCATTGGCTGAGGGTCCTCCCTTGGGGAGGAAGGGGGGAGGCAGAGCTTGTTTTTCCAGGCTCTCTCAATCACACAGAAGAGCTAGTGAACCAAGCCTCTCTTCCTTCTATTGGCTGAGGCTCCTCCCCCCTCCCATCCCCTGGAGAAGGAAGAAAAGATCCAGAGCTTCCTTTGCCCAGTTCCCTGGATCTCATGGGAGAAATACAAAGAAAGCACCTTTAAGACCAACAAGTGCTAACATTTTAAGCATGGTTTTAAGTTTTTTTTAAAACTGTGTTTGTCTGTGTCCTTTATAAAATTTATATCTCTGCTACCTAATCTTAAATAAGTACACACATGGCCCAGCCCAACTCGACATGGCCCAACCCCACTCAACATGGCCCAGCCCAACAAAGTCTCATTTATGTCAGATTTGGCCCTCATAACAAATGAGTTCGACACCCCTGCCTTAGAGGTTTATGTAGAGAGAGAGATGAGATTTCTTTTCCACGGTTATTTTCTTGGCACTGTGATTGTAGAGAAAAAAAAATGCTATTCACAATCCTCTCAAGAAGAGTGATCACTGTTTCTCTTGAAAAGGACAAAAGTGTGGATTTTCTACATCAATTACGTGTATCTCATCAGGTATAAGAGCCCCGTGGCGCAGAGTGTTAAAGCTGCAATACTGCAGTCTTAGGGCGTTTTCGCACTGACCTTACTCGGGAGCGACGTCCCTCTTCACCGCGCAGCATCTGCGCGCATTTCACACTAATTGCTTCGCAGAACCCGGAAGAGCCGCAAAGGCCCGCGGCTTTTGCGTCGCAAATGTAAACTGGCCAAAAACCAGTTTACATTTGCGAGGCAAAAGCCGCAGGACTTTGCGGCTCTTCCGGGTTCTGCGGAGCAATTAGTGCGAAATCCGCGCAGACACTGCGCGGTGAAGAGAGACGTCACTCCCGAGTAAGGTCAGTGCGAAAACGCTCTTAAACTCTGCTCACGACCTGAGTTTGATCCTGGTGGAAGCTGGGTTTTCAGGTAGCCGGCTCCAGGTTGACTCAGCCTTCCATTCTTCCGAGGTTGGTAAAATGAGTACCCAGCTTGATGGGGGGAATATAGATGACTGGGGAAGGCAATGGCAAACCACCCCATTAAAAGTCTGCCATGAAAACGTGAAAGCAACGTCACCCCAGAGTTGGAAATGACTGGTGCTTGCCCAGGGGACCTTTCCTTTCCATCAGGTATGCATGTTCTGAAGCTCTGAATAAACACATGTTGCCCCATCAAAAGAAACAGCAGTGATCATGCACATCAGGAGACTCATATTATCATGTTAGTCTGAAAAACAGGTCCTCCAAGTATGTATTTTTAGTGAGACCTCCTGCTTTCATTTTCTGTTGCCTGTTGGTCCACTGAGGATCCGAGGAAGAAAATTTTATTAATGCCCACATGGCACCCCACCTAAGGTACAATATCATTTCTTGGCAAACGCCTAGAAGTGACACCATTTTGTCATGAGATAAGGTGATGATCTAGAATTTGGGCTAAACTTGATGTCATGCTTGCAATATGATGTCATTTCTAGTATTCCAGTATTCACTGGAAGTGATGTTGTATCACTAGTGCAATGCCATCCCCCCCTTGCATTCCTATACGCTACCCACCTGTTGTTAGTCATTCTGGCAACTAGTTTCTAGGCCATGAAAAGCTTTGCAGTCATCACCTTGAACTAAACCTGAGAACAATGAATAGTCAGTGTATATATCTTAATATTGGCACCAGGCTGTATACACAGTTCCCACTTGCAACCTGGCCAGTGTATTCTGCATCAAATGTAGTTTGAGGAATTTTTCAAGGAAACTTCTTACAGACCATTTTACTGTAGCCAAGCATTGAATTTACTGTTACATGAATCAACAGTGGAAGGAAAGCAGAAGTGGAAAGAACTAAATCTATGATGACTGTTTGTGAGTGGATTTTGCTATTCTTACACAGTAAAAATCCAGTTGCAAAGTGTGTTATTTAGTGCGTGTGAACACACCCTATATCTAGATAGATTTACATTGGACAATTTAAATAGTATTGGAAAACTAATGAGATATAATCCTGATAGTTTGTGATTGGATAGAGTATGGAGTGCATGAGCTATCAGATATAAAGGAGGGGTACATATAATTTCACTTTACCATATACGTGTAGACTAGAATGTGCATACTTTTAAAGGGAATGTGGCTAAAAATGCAAGCAGTATCTGTATTTAAGAAATAATCCTACAAGTCTGTGCAGTTTCACAGGAACTAGTTCTCAAGCTCCAGATATGCCTTGAAATGTTATGACTGAAAGCTGTATGGAAAACAGCAGAGAATACATACATGTTAAGTAACATCAAGAGACAGAGAAAAGAATGATGTAGTATGCAAAAATGATAGTATATCTGAAAAACATGATTTTTTAAAATAAAGGAATGTACTAAAATTGCAGAGAAAATGCCGCAGGTCATAGAGCATGATACATCTGTTTAGATCAAACCTAATTTGAGGAACATTGTGTGGCAATCAGAAGGCAAGATGTGCTCAGTGGAAGGACTTCATACAATATACTTCAAAGAAAGGTATTAAAACTATAAGGGATTGAATGGCAAAATCTGACGTTTCTAGTAATCTTTGGGGACCACTGTTCATTAGCAGTTGGTTTGGGTTTATTTAGGTTTAATAGCCCGTAAGCCAAACACCATTAAATTTTTAAGAATTTAAAAACAGTATAAAACAAAAATTTGCTATGTCTACAATGCAATTCTGGCAGAGGCTGCTCAAAAGTAGTCTTAATCTTACAGTATCAGGAAAAGATGACTATTTCAACAGCCATTTTCTGAGGAATCTTTTTCTTGCTGTTTTATGTTTCAGATAGTAGAAGAAAATACCAGATGGTGAGTCAATTTCCGTCAAAGTGCAGTCACAATACTGCTGGTCCAGGGGTATCTTGAAAAAGCACCCCTTTATCTGTACTGCTGGAAGCACAGTACAATGTCTAACCGCCTCAGTTTTGGAACTGTCAGCATGTTTTAAGAAAAGAGGCAGGCTAAAAAGTGTAGATAACTGGGGAAGGCAATGGCAAACCACCCCGTCAAAAAAGTCTGCCATGAAAACGCCATGAAGTGACGTCACCCCAGAGTTGGAAATGACTGGTGCTTGCACAGGGGACTACATTTACCTTTTTTAAAAAATGATGGAATATTTAATTCCTGGATGAAGTGGGGAGTATTTTGCACTGTTCAATAGCACATGCAGTAATTCTAGTAATTATTGCAGTAATGTAACCTAAATGGAACTGAGATATGTGCTACAGTGGTCAGATTTTTCTGCCCAGGAAGGGTCACAACTCCCTAATCAGTTGATGCTGATAAAGGGCACTCCTGGCCACAGCTGCCTCCTGTTTATCCAGGAGTAGGCCTGGGTCCAAAAACACTCCCATATTATGGATCTGGTCCTTCAATGGAAGTGTAACCCCATCCAGAATAGGTGACACCTTAAATCCCAGGTCAGACCTTCCACCCTGCAGTAGCACTTTGGTCTTGTTAGGATTAAACTTCAATTTATTAGCTGCCTCCAGGCACTGGTTCAGGGTTTCTACATCCTCCATGGGATCAGATGGAAGAGAAAAATATAACTGTCATCCACATATTGGTGACAGCCCAGACCAAATCTCCACATGACCCCACCCAGCAGTTTCATGTACACGTTAAAGAGCATAGGTGACAAGACAGAACCTTGTGGGACCCCCACAAGCCAAAAGCCAATGGACTGAGTAGTAGTTCCCCAACACCACCTCCTGAAGCCTACGCTTCAGGCAAGACCAGAACCAACCACTGCAAAATGGTGCTTCCTAATCCCAGCCCAGAAAGTCTGTCCAGAATGGTACTAGGGTTGGTGGTATTTAACATTACTGAGAAGTCCAGGAAAATCAGCCCAGCTGTACTCCCTTCTTCCATTTCCTAGCAACTAAGGCTGTTTCAGTTCTATAACCAGACCTAAAACCATGGAGATTTTTTGAAAAATTTGCTTCATCTAGGAAAACCTGGAGTTGTTCAGTCACCATCTATTCAATCACCTTGCTCAAGAATGAAACATTTGAGACTGGTAAATATTTACTGAGGTCTCCTAATTTCAGGACAGCATTCTTTAGAAGTAGATGCACCACAGCCTGATTCAAGGCTGGGGCAACCACCCTCTGCTTCAAAAAGGTGTTAGCTCCCTCTCAGATCCAGTCACCAGCCACCTCTCTAGCAGACTGATTAGCCTGGGAGGGCATGGGTCATATATGCAGATGTTGTAAAACCTCCAAGGATCCTCTCCACATCCTCATCGAATAACATGTAAAGCATCTCAAAAACCAAGACCCTATCACTATTAATGTAAAGTTAGGCAGATGCAAACTGAGCAAAACAGCCACTGTGCAGTCCATCTCTCCTAAAGGCCAGATATAAAGAGGCCTTTGACTACCAAAAAGAGCTCTGCTGGCCTATGCTGTGCAGATGCAAAGGATGGAGAAAGGTGTGGTTTCTTTGCCAATATCATCACCATTTAGTACATTTTAAGATGAGTTTTGCCTATGTCTTCTTGCACTCATTCTGAGTTTTCTTCCAGTGTTGCACTAGATGCTCCCCTTGTGTGTTTTTTTTTAATTGCCTGCAGCCCTCCAGTAAACCACAGTGCTTCTTGGGCTCTAATGCTTGGGATGGTGCTTAGGAGCAATTATGGCGCTTGGGAGCAATCATGTCAAACATATGGGCCATCTCATAATTCCAGAAGTCTTAAAAGGCATTGACAGGAGTGCCAACCATATCAAAAGGATAATCTCTTAGATCCATATTTCTTTATTTATTTACTCGATTTATGAATCACCTATTTACTGCTGGTGCAAGGCTCTTGGTGATTTACAACTAATAAAAACAATTTAAAACAAAAACCAAGGAACTACATTATTTCAGATGGAGTTAATATTTGCAGCCCCACTCTGGACTGCACCATAGACTCACAGACAGGTGAGGACTCAAAGGGCGTTTTCGCACTTAGCGTTTGCTACCGGTATTCCGCGGAGGAAATATGTCCGGATCATTTTCCTCGTTTTCGCACATTGCCTCTTTTGCGCAGTCGCTTTCCATGAAGCCCCGGCTCAAATTGTTTTCACACTAGCATCGACTTGAGTTCGATGCCCTGTCAATCATTTTTTTTTTAAGCGCAAGTCTGGTTGTGTTACTACGTAACAACGTAACAACATAACAAAGAGCGGTCACAGCTATTCCTTCCCCTTCTTTTCGTGGGCAAACTGCATCACGTGTGCCGCTTCTGCTTATGGATTGGCTGCAGCTGTAGCATCCTCCACAGCCCTTTATGTATTGACAGAAGCGGCCGGACGCCAACTCATTAGTGCATATGCAAGGAGTCTCACTTCCATGAGAAGCCTTCCAGCAATAGATTCCCCCCCCCCAACACTTATGTCCGCAGAGATCGACCCTGATTCCGTAGTTCCTTATGACCAAATTCCGGAGTTCGCGTATAGGATCCGTTCCTGTCCATGCTTACTCGGATGTTAAACCAATAGGGGTGTAGCAAAAAAAATCCTCGTAGGCACTCCCCTCCCCCATACAGCTTCTCCAGGAAATGTCACCCCCTCCCTTTAGCGTGTCGGGGTGACTACACAGCTTGCTCTAGCTGCTCATTACCATCGCAGCATTCCAACCAGGCGGTACGCGAGAGACTGACTAACGGCGACAAAAGCAGCGCCCCAGCCACTGCCAACGGCCGCGCACCAAGCGTCTTCTCCCTACCCACGGCAGCGCTGTGTGGCAAGCTGGTGGCGTGTTGCAGCCAGGCGCTGCCTTCCCTGCGTGCGGGAGGTGGAGCGTGCCAATGTCCGGCGGCAGCCGCAGCAGCGGGTGCTGTTGCTGCTGCTGCTGCTGCACCGTCGGGCCAGGCGGCCGGGGCTCCTCCCCGGTCCCCTCTCCGCGCTGCCTGAGAGAGCACCGAGCGAGTCCCTTTGGCTGTTGCCAGTTCCGCTCTGTAGGGGGCTCAGGCAGGCGGCGCAGGCATGGAGCTGGTGGCGCCTTCCCTTCTCCGGCCCCGGCTGCCTGCCACCCTCTGCGCCGGAGAAGCGAAAGTGGAGCCTGCTTAGTTCCCGGGAACTCCCGTCGGCTTTGGGTCGCACCCTGTAGCGGGCTTTGGGGCTCCTGCCTCTGCTGAGGCAGGAGGCATTTGCCTGGGCGGGGACCAAGGAGGAAAGGGGAAATTGCGCTGCCCCAGCCCCGCTTGTGGTTGCCCGGGCCCGGCAGGGGACTGTCGCCCTTCCAGCCGAGCCCCTGCCAGGCAGCGGGGCCGGGACTGCTCACGAGCGCTCCCAGAAGTTTAGTTGGACAGAACCGGAGCCATGGCTGGGAGGGAGAGGTGTGGGGCATGATCGCTGGCGGCTCTTCTTCAGCCTGCTCTTCCTTCTCCTTGTCTGGCGGGGCGATGAAACTGAGCCAGCAGTTCACCGTCTTTGGCAGCGGGATCTTCTGCATGGTGATCGTCTCACTCTACTTGATGCTGGAGTTGCGAAATATCGCAATAACGCAATTAAAGGGAAAAAAAACAACAGCAGGCAGGCGCCGCCTAACCAGCAATGACGCTCGCTTCTAACCGCTGCCATCAACTTATGTGTGATCTGACACATGTGTTGTGTATGCTGTATGGCACTTCATTGATTTTTTATTCATTGAAATTTCAAAATTTCGTAGCTGTGAAATATCGCTATTACGCAAGGAAATGCAATGAAGAAAAAAAATGGCTGGGCAGGCACGTTTCGGAAGCACCACGAACACGGCTGATGATTTGCCAGGCCAGCAGCGTAGGGATGGAGTGGGAGGACTGAAAGGCAGAAGAGGGTGCTGCCCACAAAGCAGTCGATGCGGGGTGGATGGATTTCCCACAGCAAACTCCGCGAAGTGGATCCGGTGTGGATCCGCAAGTTTTCGGAAACTCTGGAAGCATGTGGATCAAGATACTCCGGCGTGAAACCCCTGAAGCCCCGGAGCAACATGTGCAAAATCCAGGAAAAGATCCGGAGGTAAATGGGATGCCACCCCGGAGTAAACGCTAGTGCGAAAACGCTCAAAGCCTGGTTGAGCATCTCTGCCTTACAGGCCATACAGAATTGCATCAGAAACTATTTGGATTTAGCTCCAGTGGTAGATCATTTTAATAGATTCCCCAGAGTTGTTGCATCCCTAGAAGTCTAAACACAAGCAAACAGTGATCTGTCCATGACAAAGGAACCATAATCAATTTCTCTACTCTCAGATTGCATTTCTTTCCACCCAGAACAAAACATGCAGTCAAAATATATGATGAGTAGGACCATTTTTTACCTGAGACAGGCCCATGGTTGTCCTGGTGGCCATGAAATCCTGAGCCATTTCAACATGAACAATCCCAGAACAACCAGCTTAGAAGTTCTCAACACCACCCCCAAGACCACTTGTCAGCTGAGGCAGGCGTACTGTTAGGCAGTGGGCTGGTGGTGCATGAACAGAACCTGAGTACAAGGGGGACCCAATAGATGTGGACAAGGGGGACCCAATAGATGTTGTTTACCTTTAATTCCAAAAGTTTTTGATAAAGTTCCTCATCAAAGGCTCCTAAGTAAGCTCAATAGTCATAAGATAAAAGGTCACGTCCTCTTGTGGACCAAAAAACTGGCTCATTAATAGGAAAAAGAGAACGAGTATAAATGGGCAATTTCACGGTGGAGGGTGGTAAGCAGTGGAGTGCCACAGGATTCAGTACTGGGTCTGATGCTTTTTAACTTCATTAATGATTTAGAGTTAGGAATAAGCAGCAAAGTGGCTAAGTTTGCTGCTGACATTAAATTGTTCAGGGTGGTGAGAACCTGGGAGGATTGTGAGGCACTCCAAAGGAATCTGTCAAGGCTGGGCAAGTGGGCATCAATGTGGCAAATGAGGTTCAATGTGGCCAAGTGCAAAGTAATGCACATTGGGCCCAAAAATCATAACTATAAATACAGGTTGATGGGGTTCAAACTGGCAGTGACTGACCAAGAGAGAGATCTTGGAGTCATGGTAGATAACTCACTGAAAATGTCAAGCCAGTGTGTGACTGCAATGACAAAGGCCAACACAATGCTGGGGATTATTAGGGAGAGAATTGAAAACAAATCAGTCTGCATCATAATGTCCCTGTATAAATCGATGGTGCGGCCTCATTTGGCATGTACAATTCTGGTCACTACACCTCAAAAAAGATGTTATAGCACTGGAAAAAGTCCAGAAAAGGGAAACTAGAATGATTAAAGAATTGGAACACTTTCCCTATGAAAAAAAGTTAAACCACTTGGGGCTCTTTTGAATGGAGAAATATCGACTGAGGGATGACATGACAGAGGTTTACAAGGTTATGCATGGGATAGATAAGATAAAGAAGTCCTTTTCTCCCTTTCTCACAATACAAGAACTTGTGGACATTCAATGAAATTGCTGAGCAGTCGGGTTAGAACGGATAAAAGGAAGTACTTCTTCACCCAAAGGGTGATTAACACATGGAATTCACTGCCACAGGTGGTGGCAGCTACATGCGTAGACAGCTTCAAGGGGGGATTGGATACAGATATGGAGCAGAGGTCTATCAGTGGCTATTAGCCACAGGGTATAGATGGAACTCTTTGCCTGGGGCAGTGATGATCTGTATTCTTGGGGGGGGGGGGTTGGGGGGGGCACAGCTTCTAACTTCCTGGCCCAACTGGCAGACCTCCTGATGGCATCTGGGGGTTTTGGCCTTCGTGTGACAGAGTGTTGGACTGGATGGATCATTGGCCTGATCCAACATGGCTTTATGTTTTTAACCTCAATTCTATTTCTTGATCCCAATATTAGGTGCATAGCCTTGAAATTGGAAGCATCCTGGATGGGGCAACATGCTAGGGAGATAGAATCTTTACAGACTACAGCAACATTACCTCTGCATCTGGCAGACTTATGCCAGTTTATCAAGGGATACAGTTGGGAGAAGTTAACCCCTACCCCAGCCAAATCGCCATAATATAAGCCAGGTTGCCCTTTGATCCAGGAATAAATTCTGGATGGCTGCTATTTTCCCTGTGGCAGACCTGGCATTTAGCAGCAGGTTTTTATACCCTGTGGCACAGAGTGTTAAAGCTGCAGTACTGCAGTCCTAAACTCTGCTCACAACTTGAGTTCGATCCCCAGCGGAAGCTGGGTTTTCAAGTAGCCGGCTCGAGGTTGACTTAGCCTTCCATCCTTCCAAGGTCAGTAAAATGAGTACCCAGCTTGCTGGTGGGAAAGTGTAGATGACTGGGGAAGGCAATGGCAAACTACCCCGTAAAAAGTCTGCCATGAAAACATTGTGAGAGCAACATCACCCCAGAGTCAGAAACGACTGGTGCTTGCACAGGGGACCTTTCCTTTCCTTTTATACCTTAGTGGGCTGTCGATATGATTACAAACACCACTAGTTAGAAGAAGAGCCAGAAAGATTGCAGCCCAAATTACTTATGCCTACTTCTAAGTTCTGTCATCATATATGCCTACTGAACAACATAGGAACTGGAAATCATAATATTTAAACATACACAGCAGAACTTTGTTTTCAGCACTAAAGGAAACAAATAATTTGGTGTTATGCTTGGATTTAGGAAAACCCCTAGATCAGGGATCCCCAACCCCTGGGCTGCGGACCAATACCAGTCCATGCTTGTTTGCCTTGCTCAGCAGCATTGCAGGAAAGGCAGCCTCGGAGTGAGGCAGAGAAGCCCCGCCTCCCCTTCTGCCTGCCTGATATCTGGGCAGACAAAAGAGGCAGTGTGGCCTCACACCGAAGCAACAGCTCTTTCATCTGCCTGGGTCCTGGGTGGGCAGAAGGGGTAGCATGGCAGTGACCTTTGCCTACCCCTCATTTAAAGACCCACATGGGGGGGCAGGGACGGGGCGTGGGAGGGGGGGCAGCCTGGGGTGGTCAAAACCCCAGCCCTCCACACCAGTCCATGGAAAAATTGTCTTCCATGAAACCGGTCCCTGGTGCCAAAAAGTTTGGGAGCCACTGCTCTAGAAACATTTAAATTTGTTTCCCTGTTCTACAAAAAAGGTGGAAACAAAAAAAAGAATCTGCCTCCTAAAACTCAGCCGTCTCATCCAGCATCTCTGATATTTGTTAAGACCATTTTTCAAGAGATGTTCCACAGCAACTTTATTAGTGATAAGACAAATTGGGATCTCAATCTCAGAAGTAGTATTTTTGTAGTTTAACATGACTATAGAGCAGCTGCCATGGTTTTATAATTATAGAAGCTAGAGTAACATAGAGCCTTGGGGAGCTTCATAGACTAATGGATTTATTATGCTATAATAATATAGTTACCCTTCTGGAACAGAAATTAGGACACTACCCAGTTCATTAGACAGTTAACTTCCAGGAACTCCAAGAAAACATTTAATCATGGACTTTTTTTGAAAACTGAGTTTAGGCAGATAAAATGTTCAAGAAACAAAGCAGAATACTAAGCAACAGCTGGCAGTTCTTCCCCTCTTCACAGCCAGACAAGATCAGTGCCAAGATAAGATAAAAAAAGAATTTTGGTAAGAACAATGCCAGAATGGACAGAGTAGAGTAACTTGGAAAGGGGACAAATATGTACCGCATTTGACAAGCATGACAAAATAGAATGTATTCCTGAAGAAAAATATGTAATAAACATGTTCAAGTATATTGGGATAATCAAGAGCCTATCACTTCTGTGCATGACTGCAAACCAACTTGAAATTAACTAAATTCAAAATTGCTGAGTCATATGCAACAGCATACAATAAAAGCACTAATAAGTTGTAATAGGAATTGAAGGAGCAATAGTAGCCTATTGATTTGATTATTAATTTCAAGGGGGAAATACACATTTAAGAAGGATGTGAAGAAACCTGGTGAGAGTCACAGTAATATCTGTTAAAGCTTTGCCCTAAGTCTCTGCTCACTATCTAGCCATAACCTTCTACAAATTAGTCTATAATAGGCACAACTTTTCCTGATGTTGTTCAACATCTTCATGCACCCCCTCACCCAGTTGACATTAAGTTTGGGCTGAAGTGCCATCGGTATATTGATGACATCCAGCTATTTCTGTTGATGGTTGGCCAACCTGATACTATCTCTGTGAATTTAGGCCATCCCTGAGATCAGGCAGAAGGAATGCTTCAGTCCTTAGGAGCTGGCTAAGCAGAAAGTGAAAGTAGCATTCTGGTTAATTGGCAAGAGGCACTCTTGATACCTGGAAGCTCCAGCTGGCCCAAAATGCATCTACACAGGCCCTGACAGGGTCCCCTCAGACGGCACATATCCATCCTGTGCTGTGTGAGTTGCATTGGCTGCTGGTAGCATACCAGATTAAATTCAAGGTGCCAGTTTTGACCTTTAAGGCCTTTGTGGTCAGGGACCTGCATACCTTCAGGTCTGCCTCTCTCAAGTATAGCATTATGCTCAGGTTCTAAAAATCTCCTGGTGGTCCTTGGTCCAAGAGAGATCTGACTCTCCTCACCTGATGGAACTCTCTGCCAGAGAACATCTAAGCCTTGCAGAATTTACTACCTTTTTACAGGGCCTATAAGGCAGAGATGTCTGCGCATTCCAAAGGTATGCTGATGCTTCCAGAGATACACCAAGCCCCACCATTATTTTATCCATGAGGAATTACATGAGCACGGAGGGGGGTGGCACTGGGGACATTACTGCAGTGAAATCCTTGCCATTTTCCCCACACATATGCACCCTGCTGTCTGAAAAGTGGGCATTCAAGGTTCCTCTGTTTAGCTATTATAATCTTAGTAGATGCCAGGAAGTTTTCAATAATGTTTATAACTCCTGTAGGGCTCATCAAGATAACAAACTACACCCTGCAAAGAGTATAAGGTATGCCTGTGTTTTTCTTCTGAATTTGCTCATGTCATGTAGATTCTGGAAAATGTAATTGGATGAGGAAAGGAACAACTTGCCAGCTTTCATTTGGCAGATGGTAGTTCCTGCGTATGCTTTTTGGGATCTCGCTTTCAGAAGAGCTTTTCCAAAGGTGCTAGAAGACTTGCACAGAGTAGGTGTCATAGCTGACATATTCCATTCTATAGTGATATATATATATATATATATACACACACACACACACACACACAACAGCATGCCAAATGATTATGTGAATTGCTATACATACTACATGGCAATAAATTCAGGGGATATCAATTAAACATCAATTACGTTGAAAAGAAACTTGTGACAAAATAGACAGAAAGAATACAAAAGCACTATAACAATTTAGCATTCTTTTAAAATGTAAAGACAGAGATCATTGTAAGAGGGAAAATAACCAAGTTCTTCCCAGGCATAATACATGCCATTGCATCATCTTCATAAAAATACTTTGGATGCAGTCTTGGCTCTAGGGAAGTAAATTATCAGCTTTCATTGATTTTAATGGGAATGGGATTTCACCCTTAGAATGTAGCTAATGAGTCATGTGTTCATAATGCTGCATAAACACTAACTATTAATTACTCTGCTTTTTCTAAACAAACCACAAGCAGAAACAGGCTTATTGGAGTGGTGCCAACAGAGGCACATATAAGCTATGTAGGAAGCTTTGGTTGAGAATGTCTAAACAATTTGGACACATGAATATCACTCAGTATGCAGTAAAACTATTTTTACTTTTATTAAGGAAAGTTATGTTGGAGAAGCATTTAATATTTAAACATAATAGATTAACTGTTTTTACAATTTTCCAGTATTTGTCATTAGACTGTTTTTTGTTTAATGCATCTTTTTTTCTCCCATTGACCATTCAAACCATATCCTGATTGCTGCAAACAGATGAATGTTCAAAATACAAATGTATGAAAATGAATACAATCAATAGAAAACATATTGGTGTTGCACAGCAACAACAGAACAGTCATTCATTCGATTTTCATAAATGAAGACTGCTAGAATGGATGCTCCTCAAGCAGTACTTCTGATGACATAATCCTGGGTGGTTTCAAACAGGAGATTTGCCCCAAGCTAGCCCTGCCTCCCATTTGAATTAAAAGTGCATGATCACATCTGCCCTCCAAGCCACACCCGTATTCATCCTGTCTCCAGACTCCTCCTATCCACATCAAAAAGCTACCTGGATTTTTCCAGTAGCATCCCCCTGAATCGGATGTAGGTCACATAATCAGCTGCTGTCTGAATGCCCTGGGGCAACTCATAAGTGAACTGTGTGATTGCACCAAGCCATTTCCACAGAGGGTCCATGGTTGAGCTGGGCTAGTAGTGTGAATGGGCAACCACTGACTGCTGCTGGGATCCTGCCGCTTCAGCAGTGGCTGTCTGATAAGAACATAAGAGAAGCCATGTTGAATCAAGCCAATGGCCCATCCAGTCCAACACTCTGTGTCACACAGTGGCCCTAAAAAAAGGAGGTTCACAAGTGGGGCTAGAAGCCCTTCCACTTTGCCCCCCCCCCCAAGCACCAAGAATACAGAGCATCACTACCCCAGACAGTTCCAATAATATGCTGTGGCTGATAGCCAAGAAACCATTCAAACTGAAGTGGATTTTTTTCGCAACGAGATAAAATCATGTTAATTTCACAGTGTGAAACCAGCCCCTGATTCTCAGCTCATGTGACAAAAGAAGCACAAAGTTGATTAGGGTTCCTCATTTCTTTTTTAGATTTCTGAAACCCTATACACACGCATTCAGAAATAAAACTCATTGACTACAATAGCACTTTCTTCTAAACACGAATACATAGATTAGTCTGTTCTTCTAAATATTCTCTTCTTCCTCCATATCCTTCTTGGGATTTGGGAGATCAATTACTAACTCTGTGATTTTGAAATTTATCAAATTGGCATAGCAGTACACTTGAACAAAGCATCCAAGGATGCTTGGAAGGAGAAAGAGGAGGGATTTATACTTGACCCCTCCCACAGAGTCTCAGAATGGTTCACAATCTCCTTTCTCTTCTTCTCCCCACAACAGACACCCTGTGAGGTAGGTGGGGCTGAGAGAGCTCTCAGACAGTTGTTCTTGAGAGAACAGCTCTGCTGAGAACATGTGGCTGATCCAAAGTCACACCAGCAACTGCATGTAGAGGAGTGGGGAATCAAACCTCCCAGATTAGAATCCAAGCATTTAACTGATTCCTTAACCACTACACCAAACTGGGAAGCAGAATGCCAATATGTCTTGTTGTCTTTTTTCTTTTTTTGCATAAAGCAATTTTTTATTCAGATTTCCAAAATTACAATGAATATAACAATAAAAGTTAAATACATAATATTCACTTGAGATTCATACTTATAATATAATTAAACTTTTAACAGGTTAGTGGAATGCCATTAATGAGACATATTCTTGTGTCACTGTCTTGAAACAAGATGCATTCCATGGAAGGAAAGGTTCCCACTTTTGGTGGATTAATCAGAAAGGCATAGGTATGAATGAGTCTGAGTATCTACCTTAGTTTATATTCAGTAATTTTATCCAGTAGGGCGGTATATAAGGTTTGGAATGGAACACAATCTATCTTATCTCCTCACACATCACCTCTTATGGAGTTCACTAAGCATCCTTTTTTTCCTCCAGGTAATCCACTGCAGGCTTTTGCTCAATGGAAAAATAATGGTTTAACACGTTTTATTGATGTTTTAGAGCATGGTCATCTGAAAACTAAACATGCTTTGGAGCAAGATTACTCTGTTCAGTTATTGTGGTTTGAGTATCTTCAGTTGCAAGATTTTTTGATGAAACAGTTTTCATCCTCCTTTGAACAATTTATTTTTTCAGATGCTATACCCTTAAAAGGTATGATTTCAAAAATTTACAATATACTTCTCTGTTCTTCATATTCTTCCCTTCCATCTTACTGTAAAGCCTGGCAAATGGATCTAAATATTTCTTTAATGGGTGACAGTTGGCAAGATATATGGCAGTCGCCACCTTTTCACTATAAATCTTTAAATATTAACTTGCAAGAGTATAAAGTACTTTCTAAATGGTACTTTACTCTAGTGCATTTGGCTCGCTAGTCTCCTTCCATATCCTCTGCATGTTGGAAAGGCTGTGGGCATTTAGGATCCTTTTTCCACACTTGGTGGTCTTGTCCAGTCATTGAACAGTTTTGGAAACTAATTATATCAAAAATTACACAATTGACAGGTTTAGTGGTTCCATGCTCTCCACTAACACTTCTAAATTTTGGGGACGAATTCATGGTTTCTAAACCCAGGCGAGATTTAATTTCCAGTGCTAAAGAAAGCAGAAAGTGATAGTAGTGGTTAAAACTGATGACAAGAAACATTTCCATGAAAGATGATACAGACAGAAGAGATGCCCCATGCTAAATTAAGTGAACTGAATGCCTTGTGAAACAGCCAAATACTTTGGTTTTCCCTGTTAATCAAAGTCTTAATGAATTTGTGAGAATTTAAGTTTCTATTTCTCTATCTATGAATACATTATAGAAAGAGCAGTACTATCCATAAGGCATTCCCTATAGAAGAAATATATTTGACACTTTCTCCATTGGACTCAATGGGAAATTTAAAACATCAGGAGTCTATCATTTTATAAGAACAGAAACTCAGAGAAAGTGTTGTATTTTCTCTCACACTCCTCTCCTTTACATATATATTTATGCAATTTATATTCCACCCTTTTCAAAAATGGGCCCAGGATGGATAACATTCTAAAAACAGCATAAACAAGAATTAAAACCAAATCAATATGAACAACACAATTTGACAGATCATAGTAAGTTTAAATGGTGACTCAGTTGGGCACATATTATATATACTGAGGGTATAGATCAGTGAAAGTAAAATTAATGTTACAGCAGAGGTGGTATTTGCAGTATAGGGCTGGCTGATGGTATAGGATGCCCACTGCCTCAACCAAAGGCCAAGCAGAATAGCTCCATTTTGCAGGCCCTACAGAAAGGTAGTAACTCAGTGACAGCCTGGATCTACAGAGGGAGCTGATTCCACCAGGCTGGGGCCAAGGCTGAAAAAGCCCTGGACCTGGTTGCAAGTTGTACGTCCATCGGGCCAGGGACAATTAGCAGATGTTGTGTGCCAGATTGTAGTGATCTCTGGGACACATATGGGGAGAGGCAGTCCTGTAGATATGTCAGTTCCAGGCTGCGTAAGGCTTTAAAAGTCAAAACTAAAACCTTGAAACAGACCCAGCACTCAATTGGTAGCCAGTGCAGTTGACACAGTGCTAGCCAAATTTGTGCCTGGCTAGGCATTGTTATCAACAGCCGAGCTGCTGCATTCCACACCAGCTGAAGTTTCCAGATCAGTCTCAAGGGTAAGCCTACATAGAGCAAGTTACAGTAATCCAACCTGGAAGTGGCTGCCACATGGATCACTGTAGGTCCTGTGGGGATAGGTAGGGCACAAGCTGCCTGGCCTGCCGAAGATGATAAAAGGCAGACCAAATGTTGTGTACTGAATTAAAGGCTTCGTGACGGCCTTGCACGCACCTGAGTGACCACGGGAAACCGTGGATTACCTTGATGGATTTGATCACTGAGCAAGGACCAATGAATGGTTAGGGCACTAAACGTGACCTCAGTGATTTGGTATGGGACTCTGGGAGTAGTTCATTGCATGATTTATAAGCAGGGTGATGACCCTGCCATTTTATCTTATAGTGCAATAAAGTATGCTCTGTGTTGCACACCGCTGCATCAAACTCACTATGTAACACTATTGACGAGGATGGGATCCTGTTGAGTCAGCCTATTGCTCAGCTGCACTGCACACACCACGTGTTGAGCTCCAGTGCCCCATGTTCATCTTGTAACACAAATTGGCTGGGATCATTGCTGATACTCCAGGACAACATCTGCCAGAGTTCAACTCCACTCGCCCAGACCTGTGGAAAACATGGGTGGACCGGCTCAAGTACTGCATCCTCCTGCACAAGGAAGAAGAGCCCACCACCTCCCAAGGAAGCCTGTTCCATAGAGTGATTCCTCAGTGGAACAGGCTTCCCTGGGAGGTGGTGGGCTCTCCTTCCTTGGAGGTTTTTAAAGAGGCTAGATGGCCATCTGACAGCAATGAAGATTCTGTGAATTTGGGGTAGGTATTTGTGGGTTTCCTGCATTGTGCACGGAGTTGGACTAGATAACTTTGGAGGTCCCTTCTATGAAGATGGAGGACAAGGACGATCAAAAGATGCTCCTGCTTGGTTTATGTGGCATTGACACCCTGCAACTAATGAAGTGCCCCATCACTGCGATCACTCTCGAAGCCACCTCATCGAGGCCCTGTTCCAGGCAGTGACCAACCATTTGCCACCTTAGCCAACCCACCTGGTTCACCAGCACAAGTTCTATACTCGGCAGCAGAAGCCCTCCGAATCTGCTGCAGACTACCTCGCCGAGCTGAAAGGCCTTGCCCTGCGCTGCGAGTTCCTCAACCTGCATGAGGTTCTCTTGGACCGGTTTGTGGTGGGAATCCAGGACTAGAAACTGCGCCGCAAGCTCCTTGCCACAGATGACATCATCCTGATGAAGGTGCTTCACTAGGCCACCACATTAAAACAGTCACACAACAGCTGCTCCACGACTGCAGTGCATCAGGTCACCACCTCCGATGTCTCCAGTGGTGAGGAGACACACCAGCTCCATCATCCGCCTTGCCACAAGAGCTGACTGGCGGCCCCACCATGGCCAATAGATGAGCCAACAACGGTCACCTGTGTTAGCTGTGCCGGACCTGCCAGTTCCAGAATTCCACATGTAGGAACTGCGGCAAGGTGGGCCACATTCCCTGCAAGCAGAAGACACCAGGTGACCTACCATGAGTCAAGAGAGCTGCACACCACCGCCTCAACCAGCCTACAGGTACTGAATCTGCCCCAGGACAGATTAAAGTGACTGTATTAATAGATGGAGCCCTGTGCCTAATGAAAATTGACTCAGGGTCCTCCATATCAATTATTTTGGAGGACACCCTTTAAACACTTTGCCCCAATGGCAGCCCTCCACTACGGCCAGCAGGCTTCATTCTGTTGTTGTTGTTCAGTCGCACAGTCAAGTCCAATTCTTTGCGACCCCATGGATCAAGTCACACCAGGTCCTCCTGTCTTCCACCGTGGTCTGAAGTCTGCTCAAATTCATGTTAGTTACTGTCAACTACTGCTGTCCAGCCATTTCATCTTTTGCCATGCTCTTCTTTTGCCTTCTGTCTTTCCCAGCATCAGGATCTTCTCCAGTAAATGAGCCCTTCTCATTTTGTATTTGAGAAGTATTTGAGCTTCAGCTTCATCTGACCTTACAGGAAACAGTCAGAGTTGATTTCCCTTAGGACTGACTGATTTGATCTTCTTGCAGTTCAAGGGACTCTCAAGAGTCTTCTCCAGCACCACAGCTCAAAAGCATCTATTCTTCTGCGCTTGGCCTTCCTTATGGTCCAACTCTCACAGCCATACATTATTACTGGGAATACCATAGCTTTGTCTATACAGACATTTGTTGGCAGGGTGATGTCTCTACTTTTTATTATACTGCCTAGTTTGCCATACCTGTCCTCCCGTGGAGCAAACATCTTTTAATTTCATGAGGGACTTCCAAAAGAACCCAGTACACATTAAGGGGTGGGGCAGATTCTGCATTAATTTTAAGCATTTTGACGGCATACTGGACTTGTTGGTGGTGTGGGGCCAGCTCACCAGTCTACTGGGGCTGGCCTGGTTTGAGCCTCTGGGAATTGAGATCATCAGGGTAAATCAGGTGCAGTCTCCCAGCTTCATGTACATTTGTGAAGAGTTCCCCAAAGTCTTTGATGTGGCTCTTGGCTGCTACATGGGACACCAGTATCCTTGCAACTCAACACGGTAGTCCAGCTCTAAAAGTTGAAGGCTCAGCATGTCCAGTTCGAACTGAACTCTCAGAACTTCAAGAACAGAACGGAGAGGGGAATTGCTGAATTACAAACTATTATGAAACTTGAAACAAACACTTCTGCAGGACTGAACGGAGATGTTGTTTTGTTTTTTTTATCTCATTACATATGCTACACCCACTTTCACCAAGTAGGGTGATATATCCACAGTATTCCAATGTATTTCTGTTTTAGGATTGTGTATCAGAATAATGCTTTTGTATTGACATTCTCAAACTAGGGATATTGGCTGTTTATCTCATTACATATATTAAACCCATCTTCTACTATATTTTAATATATTTTTCCTAATGGCAAACTAGAATGATGTATATATTTGTTACATGTTAAAAGGTAAATTAGTTGGACAGGAAAAACTTCTGGGAAAGAAATGCCTTCTTTTTGACCCAGGTTTATTAGCAATAGAATAATTAACAGGTATTCTCACATACCGTTTTATGGTTTCCCACGTTAGTTCAACCTAGATCAAAGGTTTTCTGAATTTGTTAATTTTACTATTCTGCTATTGATTTTTAACTTTGTACCACTTCGCATTCCAAACCCCACCAGCTATATGTGGCTCTGATTACTGTACCTCATTCCTCGTCTGAAGAAGTGTGCATGCACATGAAAGCTTACGTTCTGAATAAAACTAAGTTGGTCTTAAAGGTGCAATTGACTCCTATTTTGTTCTGCTATCCCTATAATTAACTTAGTTGGAAATCATCCACACTGAATATAGTCAACTTATAAATAGTTTGGCAGGTATATTTGTTACCCAGAATATGTGTTAGCTATTTAGAACCTTTATTGCTCTCTGCTCCAGTTCATGTTGTGACATTGCTGCCTGGGTCAGCTTGTCATGCAGAACAGCTCTTTATTTCAGCTACCTGGCAGTGAAAATCTCAGGTGGGAACTAAAAATCTGCTTACTAAATTTTAATGACCTTATATTGGAAGGGAACATTTCTCATAAAAGGTTTTTTTTAAAAAAGGCAACTTGCTTTTCCCCCATTCATCTGCAGGTTATTTTTGAAAATATTAGCTATTCCTGAGAAGAATCTCCTGACTCTTCAATATTTTCATTAAAATTTAATTCTGTGTTAGCATTTCCTAGAATTCCTGTTGTATAAAATAATATTCTGTTTCAGTTGAAAACAGCTGTAATTAAATATACAGGTATAAACTGATAAGGGCCTAGCAGATGGGTCTCTCCCTTCCCCCCCCCCAAAAAAGTTGGATTTCCATTTGGGTTTAAGGTATTTTACAACATTGGAATAAAAAACAAGTGTATTAAGAAACCAATATATTAGAGGCTTTGTTGTTCTTAGTTCTTTGTTGTTCAGCAGTTTGTGTGACTGCTGAAAATTCTGAGTTTGTGGTTGCTGGTGAAATGCTATTTGTTTGGTTGAGTGGGCTGAAGGTGAAGGTGATTGTTGCTGATTGATTAGGAGTGGTTGTGTTCCACACCCTCTTTGCATTGTTAAGCTGCGCCTTGCCAGAGGGTGAGCACATTTCAGGGAGTTCTGAGAGAGAGAAGAGAAGCTCTGAGACAGAGCAGAGAATAACTGATATAAGGGTGAGCAGCTGGGGAAGTTGCTTAGAATTTCTGAGTTTGTGTAACTGCTGAAAATTCTGAGTTTGTGGTTGCTGGTGAAATGCTATTTGTTTGGTTGAGTGGGCTGAAGGTGAAGGTGATTGTTGCTGATTGATTAGGAGTGGCTGTGTTCCCCACCCTCTTTGCATTGTTGAGCTGCGCCTTGCCAGAGAGCTAAAGGGCTCTTGGCCTGTGGCTCTTAGCCTAGGGGCTCTGTAAGGACGAGGAACCCAGATCCCTAATTTCCTTGTGCTCCCAATAAGGTAAGTTGACCCTCCAGAAGGGGAGCCACATAAACAAACAGGATTTAAAGGGGACTGTATATTTAAAAAAAAAAGCTATCAGCAACAGCAAGCCTTTATTGGCATAAAACAGATTTAGCAGTAAAATAGCAATATAAATAATATAAAATCCTAGATTATAGTGTACATAAGGAGCTAATATACATAAAATAAGTAAAATATATATGAGTCAAGTTTAGCCAAATTAAATAATTAAAACAAATAAAATGTGGTCATTCCAGAACTATTCTCTGTTGTATTTCCATGGTCTATTGAAGAAATCTAGCCACCATTAAAGTTACCTCAGAGCAAGTGTCATTTAAATGTTTGTGGACTTTGCCTGAATCAGCACAGCCCAACATATCTGCTAAAATATCTATCAGGTATATACAACGAATATCATCATAAAGAGGACAGTTCAATGGGAAATAGTTTCAATACTCTTGGAATTACAAAGACAGTGTCTATTAGAGTACTCAATCCTGTTAAATCTACCAAATAGGATAGCAGATGGTAATGCATTACATCTCGTTAACGAGAACGCACACCATTGCTGTGGAGCTTGTAGAGAGGAGAAATATGATGCTAATTTCCCTACTGAGAGAGGGAGTTCGAAATTCAGTGGGGAGCAAGACTTGTTGGCCAGGCTATATAACGTTTGCATTTCAATATCTAGAATTCTGAGCTTAAGTTTCAAAAATGCATCTTTTAAGGATAGCATAAGAAGTGAATCTAAATCAATGCCCATAGATTTATTTTTCCTCTCAATAAATACTAGCCAATTTGACAAATTAGATTCTGAGAGCAGTTGATATAAAAGGCTCTCTGAGTCAGAGTGGAAATGTAGCCATAGCCAGTATTTAAGTGACATTAGCCATGCTTGTGTTTCCACAAGATTCGTTCCTGCTTCTAAACACAAAACTGCATATGGTACACACTTTGGGAATCCCAGAATTTTCCGTAGGAATTTTGATTGGACACCTTCAATGTTATTATTCAAGGCTGTGATCCACACTGGGACCCCATATAAAAGCTGCGGTATCACTTTAGCCTTAAAATTTTTTAGCGCGGCTGGGATAAACTGATTGCCTCTGCTGTAAAAGAAGCGCTGGATAGCTGCAATGCTAACATTGACTGACTTAATTATACAGTTATGTTGATTAGTCCAAAGTGTGTTATATTGAAAATGAATTCCTAGGTATTTGTAGTATTTTACTTGTTCTATCTCTTTGCCGCCTATTGACCATTTAGTTGGTTTCCAAGATTTGGAAAAAACAACAATTTTAGATTTGTCATAGTTCAATAGGAGCTTATTGTTGTTAAGGAAGGTGATACAGCGAACAAGCAAACACTTTAATCCAATTCTGGAACAAGATGGTAAGACTGTATCGTCTGCATATAACAGTAAGGGAACATGTCTGGCACCAAGTTTTGGACTATGATGGTCAGTATCTGACAAAAAGGGAGCAAGATCATTAAGAAAGAGGTTAAACAAAAAGGGGGCCAACACACAACCTTGTTTAACCCCCTTTCTTAACAGGATTTTTGACGTAAGATTGCCTGATAAAGAGCATTTGATTTGACAAAAGTTGAAAGTATATAATTTTTTAATGAGCATAAGAAGTCTTTTATCAATACTTGTTTGTTCCAGTTTATCCCACAACAGGTCTCAGTCAATTGAATCAAATGCTCCCTTTAAGTCTAAAAAGGCTACATACAATTTCATCTTTTTCCCAATGGTGTATTTGGAAATTAGATGGGACAAAGTATTACAGTGATCAAGAGTAGTTTTGCCTTTACAAAAACCCAGCTGTTCCGGACCAAGAATTTTTTCTCGTGTCATCCATTGTTCAAGTTTCTTCGGCAGATACTTAGAATATAATTTACCAATGGTGGATAGGAGACTAATTGTCCTGTAATTATTTGGAATGGCGGGATCTCCTTTTTTATAAATTGGAACCACTATTGAATTAAGCCAGGCTTTAGGAATTATGCCTCTTCCGTCAATACTAGTAAAGAGAGATGCGAGCAAAGTAACCCACCAATCTGGATCTAACTTTAGGATTTCAGAGGGAATAACATCTGGTCCTGCAGCTTTACCTGATTTCAATTGCAAAATTAGATCTTTAACTTCATCAGAAGTCACAGATGGCCACTCCGGAAGATCTACCTGAGAAAGTTCGAAAGGTCTAGAAGTGTATAGTTTACTTTGGGAGAACATAGAGAAGAAATATTGGTACCAGACATTGGGGGAAATGGCAGACATAGAAGGGGCATCAACTCTATGGGCACCTGATACAATAGACCAGAATATTTTAGAGTTCTTTAAGATTATGGCCTGGTATAGCTCCTCCCATTGAAGTTTAGCATAATCATTCTTTTTGCTTATAATAACCTGGGACAGCTGATTTTTAAGATCAAAGTACTCTGATGGTAAAGACAAAGCCCCAGAGTCACGGTAACATCTGTAGGTGTTGCGCAACGAAGCCTCCAGAAGCCCGCTGCACGCAGCGTGGCTGAGGAGGTAATTTTGCCCCCCCTTGGAGGGAGAGCGGATCTTTCGGCGCGCTTCTGAGCGCGTTGGGGAGTGGGCGGGGCTTCAGCGTTGTTTCTGAAGCCCCGTCCAATGCCGTGGCAGTCTTCTGGGATTCCCAAAGAGCGTACCATATGCAGTTTTGTGTTTAGAAGCAGGAACGAATCTTGGTTAATTTTAATAAAAGTGGCCCATAGTTTCACCAAATCATTTGTGTCCGTCTCTTATTCCGCCTTGAGGGGGCAACAGAGTTTTGACGGCTCTACATTCTTCATCAAACCAGGGCTGCAGAGATGTTATGTTTCTTTCCTTTTTTACATTTTTAGGTTTAACGTTTAGTGAACTAAGAATGTTAGATACTAGAGAATCATAGGCTATTGTTAGCACTGAAGAATTCATTGCAAAAAGCTATCATAAAGGTAGAATGCCAGCAGGGGGTGGGGGCTTTCTAGTTTTTTGCACTGAGTGTCACATGTATGACTATCTGCCCATAGGACAGATGTCTTGGGTGTGTGTTCGATGCAAGGAGCTCCTGGTCCTCAGGGAACGAGTTCGTACCCTTGAGGCCGAGGTGACTGAACTGGAGAAGCAGAGATAGTTAGTTAGGCACTCGGGGAAAACTCTCGGGGGCGTACTAGATGAGCCCCACTCTGAACGTGGAAGCCCTGTTGCTGCCAGAGAGCATGAGGGTTGAGAGGGAACAGGGTACTGTGCTGAGGATAAGGGGAATGCGCCCTCAGAAGGGACCTCTTCTTCAGTTTCGCCCCAAGGAACCACCCCTGGGCAGGGAGAGAGGAGGGGTCTTCTTAATTGGTGATTCGATCCTTAGGCAAGTAGACAGCTGGGCAAAACCACATACTGACCGTATGGTGACTTGCTTGCCTGGTGCGAAGGTAGCGGACATTAAGTGTGTAGTAGATAGGCTGATAGACAGTGCTGGGGAGGAGCCAGTGGTCGTGATGCATGTTGGCACGAACGATGTGGGGAAATGCAGTTGTGAGGTCCTGGAGGAAAAATTTAGGCTGCTTGGTGGGAGACTTAAGGCCAGGACCTCCAAAGTAGCCTGCAGGGCAGGAGAGACAGGCACAAATTAGAAGTGTAACGATGGTGTAAGGAGGAAGGGTTTATGTTTTTTAGGCACTGGGATGCTTTCTGGAACAAGCGGGAGCTGTACAAAAGAGACGGTCTCCACTTGTCCCCAGATGGAACCAGGCTGCTGACGCTTAAAATCAAAAAAGTGGCAGAGCAGTTTTTAAACTAAATCTTGGAGGAAAGCGACAGGAGATGAAATGTCTCTGGTTCGGGAGGACTCATCTCAAAGGGAAGGGAAGGGTTGGAGGTGGGTGGCTCTGTATGTCACAGAGGGTGTAATGAAGATCTCTCTTAAAGGGTATTGTGGATTTTAAAACTCTAATGATAGATAGATAGATAGATAGATAGATAGATAGATAGATAGATAGATAGATAGATAGATAGATAGATAGATAGATATAGATATAGATATAGATATAGATATAGATAGATATAGATATAGATATATAGATATATATACACACACACACACACACACACACACACATACTCATGGTGGTTTTGATTTCTGGGCTGCTTGCCAACTTTTATTCTTTCAGCAGTGTTTTGGTTAGGTGTGACCTTGGAAGGAGTTGTTCTAATCTCCTCCTAATTAATGGCCACTCTCAGCGGCACTAGGAAAGTCAGCTTGGTTGATTGTTTCTTCCGGGATGCCCATTTTTGGTTTGTCATTAGCCAGCTTAGGGGAATTTATACTGTTTCCCAAAACCACTTTTTTACTACTGTTTTCTTGGCAAAGATTCGTCCTGTTTTCCGGCTGGTGATTATGATGTGATGTAAGAGTATTAGTTAGATATATTTTATAACATTGTTTTTTTAGTTTCACCAGTCTATTCTGAAACTGCTTGCCAGCTCAATAAATATTTTTGCTTATCTTTGAGTTGTGTTGCCTTGTCTGTCACTGTAAAGAAACACCTTGCTCTGCTTCAGAGTATAGGTTGTTTACAAAGGGTATACGGTCCAGTAAGACTGAGGTCAGAGAATTAGATTCCCTTCGAGAAATGCTTTGGGTCAAAATAGAGGCCCCAAAAGGAAATTTAACTATGGGAGTTTGTTATTGTCCACTAAAACAAAAGATTTATAATATGATGGAAAGATTAAAGATGGTGGCTAAACATAAAAACTCTATCGTAATAGGTGATTTTAACTACCCACAGATTGATTGGGTCAATATGTGTTCAGGTTGAGAAAAAGAGATGGAGTTTCTAGACGCTTTCGATGACTGTGCTATGGAGCAGATGGTCGCAGAGCCTACCAGGGGTGGGGTGATCCTGGATTTGGCCCTAAGTAATGCCCAAGACTTGGTAAGAGATGTAAAAGTGATCGCACCGCTTGGAAGCAGTGACCATAATATTATAGATTTCACCATTTGTATAAATAGGGAGTTGCCCCAAAAGACCAGAACAAGCTCGTTTAACTTTAAAAGGGGTAAATTCTTTGAGATAAGGAGGCATGTGAAGAGGAAACTGAAAGGAAAGCTAAATGCAGTCAAAACCCTTGGGGAAGCTTGGAGGCTATTTAAAACTACAATGCTAGAAGCTCAGATAAAATATATACCACAAGTTAGGAAAGGCACAAACAGGTATAAGAAAAGGCCTGCATGGTTAACAAACAAAGTAACGGAAGCTGTAAAGGTAAGAAGGACTCCTTTAAGCGGTGAAAAGCTAGTCCAAGAGAGATTAATAAAAGGGAACACAGGCTGTAGCAAATCAAATACAAGACTGTGATCAGGCAGGCAAAAAAGGACTATGAGGAGCATATTGCAAAAAACATAAAGACCAACAATAAAAATTTCTTCAAATATATTAGAAGCAGGAAACCAGCCAGGGAGGCAGTGGGGCCCTTGGATGACCAAGGGGTAAAAGGATTACTGAAGGAGGATAGGGAAATGACTGAGAAGCTGAATGCATTTTTTGTCTCCGTCTTCACTGTGGAAGATGAGAAGTGTTTGCCCGCTCCAGAACCATTAATTTTGGAAGGGGTGTTGAAAGACCTGAGTCAGATTGAGGTGACAAGAGAGGAGGTCCTACAACTGATTGATGAATTAAAAACTAATATGTCACCAGGTCCGGACGGTATACATCCAAGAGTTCTGAAAGAACTCAAAGGTGAACTTGTGGATCTCCTGACAAAAATATGTAATCCTTCATTGAAATCTGCCTCCATTCCTGAGGACTGGAAGGTAGCAAATGTCACCCCCATCTTTAAAAAGGGTTCCAGAGGAGATCTGGGAAATTACAGGCCAGTCAGTCTGACTTCAATACCGGGAAAGTTGGTAGAAAGCATTATTAAGGACAGAATGAGTAGGCACATTGATGAACAAAAGTTATTGAGGAAGACTCAGCATAGGTTCTGTAAGGGAAGATCTTGCCTCACTAACCTGTTATAGTTCTGGTCACCGCACCTCAAAAAGGATGTTATAGCATTGGAAAATGTCCAGAAAATGATTAAAGGTTTGGAACACTTTCCGTTTGAAGAACAGTTAAAATGCTTTGGGCTCTTTAGCTTAGAGAAATGTCGATTGAGGGGTGACATGATAGAGGTTTACAAGATTATGAATGGGATGGAGAAAATAGAGAAAGAAGTACTTTTCTCCCTTTCTTATAATACAAGAACTTGTGGGCATTCAATGAAATTCAATGAAATTGCTGAGCAGTCAGGTTAAAATGGATAAAAGGAAGTACTTCTTCACCCAAAGGGTGATTAACATGTGGAATTCACTGCCACAGGAGGTGGTGACAGCCACAAGCATAGCCAGCTTCAAGAGGGGATTGGATAAAAATATGGAGCAGAGGTCCATCAGTGGCTATTAGCCACAATGTGTGTGTATATATAAAAAATTTTGCCACTGTGTGACACAGAGTGTTGGACTGGATGGGCCATTGGTCTGATCTAACATGGCTTCTCTTATGTTCTTATGTAATGGATGTTATATGAATCTTCTGAGAGTCATTGGAGGGCCTGAATTGCCCTCCAGCTTTATTATAAAAGCATGCATTCATAGGCGAGGGCTAGATGGAACTCTTGAAAGGAGGAACAGACAGACTAAGACAGTGCAAAGCTGCAATGTTCAGTTGCTTCTCATTGTAAAGATCTATTGGGATCAGACATAATTTTTAATTTGTGTTTGTTCAGATGTTCTGACACTATTTTATTTCTGAGAAGTGATCTTTCTGATTAGTTTGTAGTTGCAAACATACAGAAAATTAGTCTCCATCTGTATCAACTTTTTATTTTTAGAAACCCTATGGCTGCCTCTGCAAAAAAGAAATGTCGACAATACTCAGTTGAGTACCTTGGCTACGGATTTATTCCATCACCAGAAGCCTGCAAGACCTACTTGCTTGCAACATCACAAAACCTATGTGTTTGATATATATGACTGCACTTTCCAATGAGAGTATGCGTCCATGTAAGTTGCAGAAGCATCTGCAAACGTCTCATAAAGAAAAGAAGGATAAACCATTGGAATATTTTCAATTGGCTATTAGCCACAGTGTGTGTGTGTGTGTGTGTATATATATATAAATTTTGGGCCACTGTGTGACACAGAGTTTTGGACTGGATGGGCCATTGGCCTGATCCAACATGGCTTCTCTTATGTTCTTATGTTCTTAAGCGTTGCGAGATAAATTTCAAACTAGACATACATTTGAAGAAAATGTTTGCTCAGAAATTATCCAAAATGATAGCCAAAATGATAGCCAAGGAAGGAAAACCACACACTGTGGGGGAATCCTTGATTTTGCTAGCAGTGTCTGTTGTTGTTTCAACTGTCATGAACCAAGATGCTTGTGAAATTATTTGAGCAATTCATCAGTGTCAAGGTATATTGATGAAATGGCAGAAGAGGCTGAAAACCAACTAGTTTCTCAGTTAAAAGTTCAGAAGTTTGCTTTGCAAATTGATGAATCGTGTTTACCAGATAACACAACAATACTGATGGCTTATGTTAGATATTTTCACGACAACAAACTGAAAGAAGAAATACTATTTACTCGAAAGCTTAAAACAGATACTAAAGGTGAAACAATTTTTGAAGTCAAGAGATACTTCAATGAGAAAGATATCCCTCTTGAGAACATTCTGGCCTGTGCTACTGATGGTGCTTCTAGGACAGGTAGATACAGAGGATTTAATGCATATTTGAAATGTGTTGTGCCAGAAGTATTCTGTATTCACTGTGTTGTTCACTGACAACAGTTGGTTTCAAAAAGACTAGTAGGGTGCTTGCATGAGCCTCTACAGTAAATTACATTAAATCAAATGCACTTCAAGACCACTTGTTTCAACAGCTTTGTGAGGACAATAACAAAGACTTCACATACTTATTATTACATACAGAAGTCCGTTGGCTGTCCAAAGGTAACTGCCATTGTAGTTTTGTTGCTTTGTGGGACTCAGTCGTGATATTTTTCAGAGGCAAGGAAATGGAAGAAAAGATGACCTCTGCTAAACATAATAGATTTTACCTGAGTGATGTCTTCGAAAAGCTCAATTTGTTAAACAAGCAACTACAGGGCAGAAATCATGACCTTGTTTCAAGCAAGGAGATTATTACAGGGTTTCTTTGAAAACTCAAGCTGTATGCCACCAATGTTGGACATTGAGAATTCACAGTTTTCCTCTTTGACAGCAGTTAGTGATGAACTGAAAGATGATGAAATAATTGTGTATGTGAATTATTTGATGCAACTTTATAATGATATGGAAGTTTATTTCCGTGATCTGCTGGACATGGCTATTTCAGCCTGGGTAGTTGATCCATTTGCTGTGAATGTTGCTGATGTTGATGTTTCTTTTCAAGAAGCACTCATTGAGCTACAGAGTGACATGGCAGCCAAATTAACTTTCAGTCAAGAAAAACACCATTTTTGGGTAAAGAATACAATATCTAAAAAGTTTCCACAGCTTTGGGATAAAGCAAAATTGTTTTTCATGGCATTTCCAACTTTGTACTTGGTAGAATCAGGTTTCAGTCATGTGAATTATTTACTCAGCCTAACGCAGAATTGCCTTAACATAATGGACAGAGATGATCTTCGGTTATCCCTCACAGCAATGGAACCAGATATATAAAAGCTTGCTTCTACTCATCAAGCACAAGGGTCACATTGATCGAGAAATATGTAATTGTATTTTGTGAAATTATAAAAATTATTAATAAAACACGTTCCATTTACAAACTAATGCTAGCCTGAAAGCAAGAGACCAGAACAAAGATTGGTACTACTTTACATGTAAACTTTTTCTTGAATATAATATTGGAGTTTTGACAAAGATTTTTTGAAACGGCAGATTATGACTGAGAGCCATAAACTCCTTGTAGTGCTACAGTTTTTTCTTGAGCTGATTTATTGCCCTGTGATGTGATAACATTGGACTTGGGCTGATACCTTGGAAAGGAGTGACAAGCAAAAGTTTTATTGAAGCTGTGACCACGCGCTGCCTCTGCATGTAAACACAAGTTTCATTTTGGAATACAATTTGTACCTTCAAAGGGTTTTCTTGCATAGAGAGGAAAATAATCACCTTAGGTTTGTCTATGGATTCTCTCTATATGCTTCTTCTTACAAATGCATATTATGTAATTAAACACAGAATTTTAGATAATGAATTGCAAAAAACTAATGAGTGTTGCAAATAAATCTTGCTCCCCCCTGAATTTTGGAAATTCCCCAACTATTGGTCATTTGCCTTCATATTTATCAACTCTCCATGTTCCAAAATTGTGCAGAGCATTTACCCTTGCCAGATGCAATACTATTCCATCAGCAGTTACCTATGGTAGATATTTTAAAAAATTCCACTTTCATTAAGACTTTGTATATGTAATTTAAAACAAGTTGACTTGTCGTCCCGTTTTTTTCTTCATTGTCCCCTATATGATACTACATGCCTTAGGTTTCTAGATCCAATTCTGTTCACTATGACAGGCTGCTCAGACGCTGTAAAGGTTTGCTGTCTTCTGAATGATTTGTCTTCTGAAATAACTGAAAAGGTTTCTTTATTCTTGAGTCTGGTAATCTAAGATCAATTGTCCAATGTACAGCTGCTTATGACTGTTTTTGTTATTTCTGTAGCTGTTTACCTGTTGGTTTGTTTATAATCTGATATATACCAAAAAAGGCTTTTGAGTTTGAGTTTGACTGAAAATCTAACACGTGACTTTCTTCATTGCACTTCTATGCATCTTTTACAACTATGGATTTTTGCATTGCTGTAATCTTGTGCAACGGTGGTAAAGGCTTTGTTCTCCCTTGTATGTGAACATTGTTGCTTATTAGCTATGTTATATCCCCTTTTATGGGGTATTTTTTTGTAAATTTGTAAATTACAGTTTTTTAATAAAAACTGCATGTGTGCATTTTATGTGGCTGTTTATGCTTATTTATGTTATGCTTGGCTATTTACAAACATTGAAATAGCTGCCTTCAAGTACAACATCTTTATTGGCATATAAAATAGCTACCTTTATACCAGTAGGACAGGGAGGGTCACAGGAAGGAAACAAGGTTGGAAGGGGGCCACGGTTGGAAAAAGGTTGAGAAACACTGGTTTAAATGACTCTCAGACATTTAAACCAAACAGCTGAGAGGTGGAAAGCTCCCCACACTCAGCTGTTTAATTGACCACCCTGGTTTCTGCTTTCCACAAGAAACAGAAAGCAGGGGTTTAAACGTTAAATGGCTCATGAACTGGGTTAGTTCTCAAATCAACCTCCCAGTTTGTATCCATTCATGGTTTGGTTCATGAACCACAATCCAAACCATAAAAATGCCCTTTGTGCCCATCTCTAATGCCAAATGTGCATGCACACTACAATATTTGCAGTGCAATTCTAAACAGAGTTACTCTCCTAAATCATAATGGATTTAGAAGGATATAACTGTGCTGTAGATTGCACTGATTGAAGTAAAAACAGAAACAGAACAATGGAAAATTTCTCAACCATGGGTTCCACTGCCAAAACAAAACTAGATAATTTGGAACATCAAAAATCAAAAGGAAGAAAATTCACAAGATGATAATTGTAGAAACATTTTGCCCTTGATCTTTAATTTCTTTTGTGTTCACTGTATCAGTTAGCACACCGTGCTTTCAGCTACTGTTTTCTAGGATCTGCCAGATGGACTGATGTGAGGAATCAATGCATTGTAAAGCATTAAAGATAAGGGACACAGGCATGCACTGATGTCTGAAAAAGATAGAAAAGATACTAACATTTCGCCATAGGAATTGCTAATGAAATGCAATGCCATCGTAAACAGTTCTGGATATTTGTGTATTACTTCTACATCAATCCCCCCAAAAAAATCTTAGACTCTGTAAAGCATTAAATCTTGTTTAAGCTTATGTAAGACGACTATTTTCATAAGGCCAATAATGTGTTTAGAACACTAAGATTGCCACCTGTTAACTGGTCTCATGGGTAGGGTAAGCCTGCCTAGTATCAAATAGAGCCTGTGTGTTTCAT
The DNA here is from genome assembly GCF_032191835.1 of Heteronotia binoei. Lineage (NCBI taxonomy): Eukaryota > Metazoa > Chordata > Lepidosauria > Squamata > Gekkonidae > Heteronotia > Heteronotia binoei. The sequence goes on from NC_083225.1 coordinate 128,474,349, forward strand.
TTTATAGATCTACAATATGGAACAGTTTCCCTGAGAGGATGAAGGAGGCACCATCTCAAGCATTTAGGACATGTTGCCAGGGCTGTTAATGGGGTGGAGCCTACAGGGATTGGGGGGTGGTCTTATAATGGGTTTTATTGTATTCTGTTTAAAATTGCAATTTGTATACATCTTGACCTATGGTAAAGAATTTTAATTTAAAGTATACATTGCATATATATTGGATTCTTTTGGGTTTCATGTGTGCTTAGGAAGTTATTTTTTTTCTGTTTCTTTTGCAAAACTTCCAATTATGCTAATTTCCTTTGCTGTTACATCTGTTGTGCTGTATTTAAGAAATGTAATCAATGTAAATGTTTGCTGATGCTTTGATTTTTAATTCTGATCTCAAATAATAACAAATTTAACTAAACTAAACTTGTACAATTGTAATATCTACTTTTCCACACCTGCTTTTATGGCATGTATTGGGAACAGGTCAACTGTTTATCATATAGAACAGTGTTTCCCATTGGCAGGGTCGTGACCTGGTATTGGGCCACAGAAGCCTCACTACCGGGTCACAAGGAAAGCCAAAACTAGCCCCAACCCCAGCAAAGCTAGCCCTGCCCCGTCTCTGTGTTGTGCAGAGAGAAGCTAGACTGCCTCTCCTTCCTTCTCCCCTGATCCCAGTGTTTGAGAGAAAAGCTAGCATCCACTGGCACTTTAGACCCATGAAGTGTTCTTCAAGGTATGAGCTTTCATATGACTTGCTGTATGTTCTTTTGGGGAGATTTCCCGGGGATCCCTGGGCAGCAAAGAAGGGTGTGTGTGTGTGTGTGTTTTCAGCCGGGAGGGGCGGGGAGTGGGCATTTCAGTAGCTATTTTTTTTACCAAATGACTCCTGGGCAGAATTTTTGCTGGCTGGGGTCATCTGATGGTGAGGAAGGCTTCTTTCTTTCTTTCTTTCTTTCTTTCTTTCTTTCTTTCTTTCTTTCTTTCTTTCTTTCTTTCTTTCTTTCTTTCTTTCTTTCTTTCTTTCTTTCCCTTTCTCTTTTTTTTCCCCTGCCATTTTTACTGAATGAAACTTTTCTGTTCATCATACTGTTGTTGCAGACATAGGAGCTCTGCCAATGAAAAGTTGGCACCCCCAGTTGTAGTCAGGTGGCCTTCTATGAGATTTCTGTGTGAGTGAATGAGAGTAAGAGGTGTGGGGCAGAAAGAGATTTTTGGAGATTACTGCGGTATATTTCAACAGCACTGGAAGAGATGGTACTATGAACCTGGCACCATTTTACTGGCCCTGCTTTTAACAGCTGTCTGACACCAAAATTAAACTCTTCCTGTAGATATTAAAAAGAATTAAAGTAGTTCACTGGCTAAGTATCTGCACAACAGGTTGCTTTTAAAGACATGGGAAACACAGCCAGTAAAAAGCTGCAAGCCCCTCATAAATATCCTGTTTGGGATAACAAGAAAAGCTTGTATGAACTTCATATAACTTGAAATTAATTCATTAATTGCAGTACAATTCTCTGCTACCCTTCACAGCAATTTCCCCGTGTTTCAACCAAAGAAAAGTATGAAAAATAGCTGTCGAAAGGGTTCCAGTAGTAGCAGCTGAAGGAAGGGCCTACTAAATGTGTCAGCATATTTTGAGGTAGAGCAGCTGCCAGGGCCCAGTGTGGGTGGTACACAGTGCTGGCATTCCTGATGGCAATGGCAACAGTACTACCAACTGCATACACTGGCCAATGCTGTTGAGGAAGGGATGTGTAGGTGGTGCAGGCAATTGAACACGGGTATTAGGAGTGCTTTTAAACTGGAGAAGAACACACAAACAGGTGCATGCAGGTGTGGGGGTGAAAAGAGGGGACCGCCCATTTTCAACCCCCATTTTGGCTCAGCATAAGTTTCAGAGAGATTTTTCTGAAAATGAATTTACTTCCGAAGAAGAGGCAGGTTTGGGGGATGCCCTGGAAGTGACATCACAGGAAAAGATGGAGTATCAATAGAAGTATAGTGTCCAGATCATGTGAAGTGATGATGGTATCACTTTACTCTGCTCTGGTTAGACCTCGCCTAGAGTACTGTGTTAAGTTTTGGGCACCACAATTTAAGAAGGATATAGACCAGCTGGAACATGTACAGAGGAGGGCAATGAAGATGGGGAGGGGTCTGGAGACCAAGTCCTTTGAGGAAAGTTTAAAGGAGCTGGGTACGTTTAGCCTAAAAGGAGATGACTGAGAGGTGATATGATACCATTTTCAAGTACTTGAAGAGATGTCATATATAGGATAGTGTTGAGCTGTTTTCTGTGGCCCCAGGAGGTTAGTTCTGAACAGGATGAAATTAAATCAGAAGAGTTTTTGACTGAACATTAGGAAGAACTTCCTGACAGAATGGTTTCTCAGTAGAACAGGTTTCCTTGGGAGGTGGTGGACTCTCCTTCCTTAGAGTTTTTCAAACAGAGGCTAGATGGACATCTGACAGCAATGCTGATCCTGTGAACTTAGGGAAAAGCATTTGTGAATTTCCTGCATTGTGCAGGAGGCTGGACTAGATGACCCTTTAGGTCCCTTCCAATTCTATGATTCTACAATTCTATGATCATTTATCCATCTTGAGTCTTAATGAGAAAAGCAGTGTATAAATGAACTAAGTAATAAAATAGAAAAGTACTTGTGTTAAATCAGGGGTGTCAAACATATGGCCCACGGGTCAGATCAGGCCCACAGAGGGTTCCAATCAGGCCCTCCAGCAACTGGCTGTCATCTGTTTCATTTTCCCTTGCCTGCTTTTTTCAGTCGCCATTTTGTGTTTCTCCCCGGACAGACCAGAGCAGCAAAGCAGACTTCCCCTCTCCCCCCTCCCTTTTCCCAATGAGTACTAATGTTACCACCAGCGAGCCTGCAGCAAACGTGGACTATTGCACCCTTCTTAAATCTTCGTTTGCGAAGCCAAGCCGAGAGACTAATGTTTTAAACAAAATTTATTTTAAGCTTTTAAAAAATCTTTACTATGTCCTTTATGAAGTTTATATCTCTGCTACCTGGCATTACAATTAATGACACACATGGCCTGAACTAACATAGCCCAATTTATGTCAGATCTGGCTCTCATAAAAATGAGTGTCTATATCTCCAGTAATCATTATTTCCTCAGGTTTACCCAGCAAATTTTTCCTTCACATTTTCCTTTGATTGGGGGTCTTGAATTTAGACTTCCCTAGGCTAACACTGACCACATGGCTGTGTCTCTGTTCTTGTAGTTTTTTTTTTTGGGGGGGGGGGGGGAGTTGTATTTCTTTTTTAGTTGTAGTCATTTTTCTGGGGGAAATTATAATTTTGTAGACAAGCACATAGCCCTACAGTCTTGGTGCCTTCACATGTTCTTGACTAGTGTATGAAGCAACTTCTGTACAAAAGCTCACAGTGTCCAGCTGCTTCATATTCCTCTGGGTCTTAGGCTCAAAGCATTGACCATGTATCTGTAATGAATGTCAATGAATCAAAAGTAGATTTGCAACTAACAGATGTGCACCCCTGAGCAGCACATATTCAAGACTGGTACAGCACAGACATTGTCTGCAGTTTTTGATGCAATAATTCATAGCAAGAGGTGACATTTATCAGAGACTGTAAAACAAAATATTGCAAGTGTGCTAATATTTTAAGCATGTTTTATCTTAAGTTTAAAAAAATCTTTAATTATGTCTGTGCCCTTTATAAAGTTTATATGTCCGCTACCTGGCATTACATTTTATGATACACATAGGCAAGCCCGACAAGGTCTAATTTATGTCATATCCAGCCCTCATAACAAATGAGTTCGACACCCCTGTGTTAAATGGTCTAGGTATGCATGCATGTGCTGGATTCTGTTGTGTTTCCACAATACCTTGTTTGCGTATTTATATACAAAGTTTGTTTGGACAGATGTAATTCAACAGATGAATGAATATATATCTTGAGTAACAAGTATTTACGTTGTGTCTATTTATAATTTCATTGGAATTTTCTGAAATTCTGCCATTTGCACAGTCCCTTGTGAGAAACCCATTCCCTTAATGTTAATGCTTTCTAACGGCCTTTCAGAATACCAATAGATTTGCATAGCCATTTGAAAGGCACCAAAGCATCTCTATAGTTTTTATCAATGAACACAGTTTACAAGCCTAACATTTTTAAAGATTGTTACAATGCCAGCCATTAAAAGTTCAAGCTAAAAACCTCTATGTCATTCTCTATTATTCCTTTTATTGTATTACCTGCAATGTCTGGCAGACATATTTACATATAATACTGAAACTATGCGGGGGGGGGGGGGATGATGTTTAACTCCTCACCACAAGCAGAAAATTTAAGGGTGCTAAGGATAGAAATTGCAAAAGAAGGAAGGGTGATTTTCACCTCTTCCTTCTCCCACTGTAACCCCTGTCCCTGTGATTACAAATCCATATAATTCCGTCAAACCATGGAAACTACATTATGGATATTGGAAGAGACTGCTGGAGGGGAAAGAATGTAACAAATATCTGTAAGTTCCATTAACAGTAGCTAGTGCAGTTTTAAACCATTTCAATTTTGTGATTTTTTAAAATTAGATTATATACAGGAAAATTCTTATATGAAAGTGAAATCATCCTTATCAGTTTAGAGAGAATACATGCATCTGCCTAACCACTGTAATCCAATAAATTTGGCTTAACAATGTACACATTTTTTTTAGATAGCTATTGCTTATTATGAAATTGTTCCAGTGGCTCTTTGGCAAAAACTTCTGGAAAAAGTTACCTGGGTCTTTCCAATCCCCCATCAGCATTTTTATTTTGCTGTCAACAAGCTGGTTCTCTAAATGATAGGTATTTGTTGAATGATGAATATTTAAAATACTAATGTAGGATTCTATGTACAAGCATCCTGTGACTAGTAGTACATAGTGTATAGGCTAGCTGGAGCCTCCACTGAAACTAAAATGGTTTGTGATATGTTCCTATTAATGCAGTAATATTTGTTGTAAAGAGCATCACATATTAATATTTAAAGTACTCACCACTCAGCACATACCTGTAATACTGCCATGCTTCCTGAGATGTCAAGAAGACAACTGATTATGGTGAAAGGATCAATCTCCTGTGGATGTACATTAAATGCTATCACAGCAAGTATTAGTCTCCTGTTAATGATAGTTATAACTTTTGTCTAGACACCCCCTTTCTATACCAGATTGGTGCTTTATATATGTATTTCACTCCAGCACACCTTCAGATTATAGGGCAAGGAATCCTAAACAGTTCTACTTAGAAGAAAATTCCATTTCATTGAATATGGCTCACTCCAAGGAAAAATGTTCTTAGGATTCAAACCAAAATTTGAAACCAAAAACAGATTATCCTGGGTGCCACACAAACCTTACAGAATCACACACACACACTAACACACACAGTATTTTCTGACATATATTCCCTTGGTTGTGTCTCTCATAGTCTTGCATTTACTGGATAAGAAAGTAACAAAATGTGAGCAAACAAGCAAGCAAGCCAGGAGCTGCTGAGGAAGAAAACTACAGAATTTTTTTGCGAGTGCATGGAATCCATTGCAATCATTCCTGCCAAATACAGAAAACTTTAGGATGAAGCTTTGTGGGATTTTCATAGCCATAGGCATATGCTTACTTTGGTTCTCCCAGGTGTCAGCTTTCTAGCCAACACCCTCATCCCAAATTCCACATCACATATTTCTAACCATATTTCTTACTACTATTACATAGTGGCCTTAATTTGCTTATGATGACGGTGTCTCATTGTGTTTGCTGGTTTTCTGCCCACTTTAAAGTCTATTATACAAAACTGGAATACATTATTGTTATACAGATAGAAGGAAAATTAATTGAATCATTACTAGAACAAAATATTGTCGCCCAATGTGATGACAAGCAATCTATTGGAAGGCAAATTGTACACAGGTATTATGACAGCTTGCTGTTTCCTGGAAGATTTTTTTGCATTTTTACTATATTTTGAAAATATTAGATTGAAAAAATATTGCAGTAGAAATATCATGGAAATGTGTCACATTTATAATTATACTTAATGTTCCATTTTTGTTGTTTTATGACTTTTACTGCTATCATGACTACTATCTCTAAGGGCATGATTACATGCTTCTTTTTAAAATGGGACTCATTTGGTCTATGTGCAAGCAATTCAAACTATTCAGCTGCTGCTTTAAGCCAACATGAATCCCCTAGCAGTTCATGAGACTGACACGAAATATCACAATGTATGAAAGATCAACTAATGTGCATAGTAAATGGAGCATTATTGAGGCACAATATCTCTGTATGTATTTCTAATTCTGAACTTGGCCCCAGGGTGTGGATCAGAAAATCCACATAATGGTTCCAGGTACAGAAAGGGTAGCTGTTTCTACAAACCCGGGGGAGCCAACAGGGTGGGGGTGGGAACCCAACATTGATTTGAAAAAATGGAACAAGAAGGTAATGTGTTTCCACCCATCACAACCTCAAAAAGAAGGAGGAGGAGGATAGGCTTCTAGGGAACATAGTGACCTGATAAGGAGCACTTTCATAGGCTCCAGTCCTTTCTTGCCATGAGGTGAACAACACAAGGAAATGAGAGAATATACTTCTCTATCCTTACCTATCCCGCATGGGGGAAACCAAACTGACAGATGAACTTGTCCTGGGTTCTGGAAATATTAAGAGCAGTTGAGATAAAAAGGGGGTTTTGCCGATTAGGTCAACCAACCTCAATCAATTGTTTTCTTTTTGTTCCTTTTTGTCCTAAACAAATCTGGATTCAGTAATCTTGGCAATATTTGGATATTTTGGCTAGTTTTGAACTCCCAGAATTGTGATCATAATTGAAAAGACTGACAGTCTTCCAGCAGTGTTTGAAGTCAGTTTCCAATATATAGTAAAATTTGTTTGAAGTGTTCATTATTTCAGCTGTGACATGATAGAGTGAGGATTAATAAAACTCAATTTTTCCAGACAGTTGGCTCATCAGAAAGACAAGATTTATTTATTTTATTTTGATATATATTTTCCTGTTTCAACATGTGAAATTTCTCAAAATGAAAAACAACATGAAAACATAAGGGGTTTTTTTCCCTCTGAAGATCTTAAATAAATCAGCATACTGAAAAACAAAATAAAGACGCTGTTGCTCTCCCTCCCTTTCTCCTTCCCCTTTCCCCTCCTTTTCATTTATCTCCTCTCCCCTGCTTTACTATACTATAATTTTAATAGGAACAATTGTTTTGTTGTTGACAGATTGATGTTTATGATTTAATTATTAGAATGGTTAGGAGATAACCTACCTTTCTCATCTACATTGTATCTATTCTGTATATTTATTGCTTGCTACATTTAGCCCTTTTAAAAAGAGCTAATGGATATATACCTTAGTTCAATTATTTAAATATTATAAACTTTCTTCTGCATTTGATATTTGCATTTGCATTTAATATATGCATATATGGAATGTGTGTACAATATTTTTAAAAACAGAAGAGCTAAAAGAAAATGGCAACAAGAACATGACAAGGACACAAAGAAAAATGAGTACAGATTAAACATATTGAATTTAAGAAACTGTGGAAAATTATTGTGAATATTGGTGAACCAAATTCAGCCATTTGAAGAAAGAACTCAAAATGCGATTCGAGATTTAGAGAAAGGAACCTTAAAGACTATCCAGAGTATTCAGAGAAATATCCAAGAATCTGAGGAAAGGACATTCAAGAAGTGTGTCAAGAAATATTGATTGGACTATCAGAAATTAATTTACACTTATAAGAACAAATAGTAGAAATCATAAAAATTAAATAAAAACATAATAGAACACTTTGAGAAAGGCAGGAAAGGTAGGATTTTCAGATTGAGAAGGCAGAATAGAGAAATGAAATCCTTGAAACTGAATTTAATAATCTGCATGTCAGAAATATCCCAGAGGATTTGGAGGAGCCAATTTTTTTCAGGGGAATCTTTCATGATTTACTTCAGAATTATTTGAAGGTAGAAGGAAGACTTTCTGCACATTGATCAGATTTTTTGAGTGAATTCAAGATTTGCATCCAAGAATAAGCTACCTTGAGATAAACTGGTTCATGGGGCTCATTTGGTAGAAAAAGAGGTTCCAGAGCTCATTAGCACAACTCATTTGCATATCCCACACACCCCTGAAATCATGAGCTCAGGATCTACCTTAATGCTTCTTCAATTATAATTATCATAATAAAACCTTACTCCCATCTTACTTTTTATATGACTTTTTCTATGTGGCCATGGTGGCATGATGAAGATTTCCATCTGTCTGCTTTATATGTTTTGGTTATTTTCCCATTTTTGTGGGGGGCAAATATTAAAAAGTCTGCCAATCTTAGAGCTTGATGACCTGCACATTTTGCCAGTGAGAATATAAGGATAGAGATATTGTGTCCTGTATGAGCTTTTGCTTGAAGATGATGTCTTCAGTGACTTTACGAAATTGTTTCATAATCCCTTGCATGAGGAAAACTTTATTGAAACAGGAAGTGGAACACCAGCTGTCCTGTCACAACTGGATAATTTTTTTTCATGGGATTCAAGAAATTGCAACATACTTCATGTCATTGAAGTCCACACTGAAAATTGTGCCATCGCTATGGAATAATTTTTTAAGGATTGGACTTGATTTCATGTGTTTGCTTGTCAATATGCATTTGTTAACCTGTCCTTATTGTAATAAAAGTTTTGAGAATTTAATAATTCAGTAACCAGTTTTAATGTACTCAAAATCTTGGAGATCAGCAAAATTCTCACAGGGGATTTAAACAATGGAGTTCAGAAGCAAGGGGTTTGGGGGGGGGGAGGCTAAGAAAGAAAGAGCACAATAAAATTTAGAGGTTCTGGAGCTCCACTCAGTGTTAGCTCCTGCCCAAAATGAGACCTGCTGGTTCAATTTACATACATGAGACACAATACTAAAAAACCAAGTATATCCAGAAGTCCAGATCTTTCAGGATTTTCCAACAATTCCGTTGAAGAAAAGGAAAGACAGACTTTTTGAGATAGATTTTATAAAATAAATAAAATATTGTTGGAAAATACCACTTGCAATAGAGGTATTTTAATTAAAAGGAAGAATAATAATCATAACAGAGGAACAAGCCAAGGTATTGGCCAAACACCAGCAAGCAAAGGACTTACATAGAGGAACTGAAAGAGAATCTCCAAGAAATTCAAAGCAATCTACTAGTAGCTTAAAGCAAAGTTCACAGACCAAAACCTTGAAAAAACAAGCATAGAAAATGATAAACTAAATGTGTCAACAACATCAGAGCAATAAATTAAAAATAATATCATTAAATATCAATGGATTGAATTATCCTTCATACTGCACAAAAATCTCCAATCAACTGAATAAACAAAATGCTGATAAATGCATACAAGAAATTCATTTTTAAAAAAAGAAGAAACATGAGTGCTTTTAAAACAATAAAATTAGGCAAATATCTTGCTTCAGTACAAATAAAAAATGTAGAGTCTCCATTTACATAAACAATCCACAATTAAAAGTATTAGAAGAATTAAAAGAGTCAGATGGAAGGTGTCTAATTTTAAAAATGAGACTCCCAGTAGGCAAAATATACATGATAACAGCAATGTATGCACCAGAATCAGTTTGGTATAGTGGTTAAGTGTGCAGACTCTTATCTGGGAGAACCGGATTTGATTTCCCTCTCCTGCACATGCAACTGCTGGAGTGACCTTGAGTTAGTCACAGGTTCTCACAGAGCTGTTATGCTTAAGAGCAGTTCTGATAAAGCCCCACCTACCTCACAGGTTGTCTGTTGTGGGGAGGGGAAAGGAGATTGTAAACCACTCAGAGACTCCTTTGTGTAGTGAAGGGTGGGATATAAATCCAATCTCCTCCTCCTCTTTTCTTCTCCTTCATCATCATCAAATAAAGACAAAGGTTTTTTTAAAAAAAAAATTCCCCCCAAACTATGCTAGATTTCCAAGATGAGGAAATAATGATTATTGGAGATATAGAAAAAAAGACAGATTAAGAAATATTAAAGCACGGGTGTCCAACTCATTTTTATGAAGGCCAGACCTGACATAAATTGGGCTTTGTTAGTTCAGGCCATGTGTGTCATTAAATGTAATGCTAGGTAGCAGAGATATAAACTTCATAAAGGACATAGTAAAACACAAAGATTTTTTAAAAGCTTAAAATAAATTTTGCTTAAAATATCAGCTCTCTGTCTTAAAGTTGCTTTTTTTGTATCTTTCCCGTGAATCCAGGAAATGGGGCAAAGAAAGCTCTGGTTCTTTCCTTCCTTTCCCAGGGGACCAGGAGGGGGGAGGAGCCTCAGACAATTAATGGAAGAGAGGCTTGGCTCAGTAGTTCTGCTGTGCAACTTAGAGAGCCTGGAAAAGCAATCTATTCCTCCCCATTTTCTCCCCAAGGCAGGAATGAGGAAAATAAAGGTTTTGCTCTGTAGCTCCTGTGCAATCAAGCAAGCATGGCAAAGCAAGCTGTGATGTAGAAGGAAGCAAGAAAGAGAGAAGGAAGCAGATGAAATCCAGTTGCTCAGGGGCCTGATAAGAGCCTTCTGGGGGCCTGATTTGGCCCCTGGGCCACATGTTTCACACCTCTGTATTAAAGGTTGAAAATTACCTTAAAATGTGCTTTAATACATGGAAATGCTAGACTTCTGGAGGACCAAACATCCAAAGAGCAGAGTCTTTACCTTCTTTTCAGATAAAGTTTGAGAATGGATTTAGAAAAATTAGAGTTCAACCAAAGTTATTTGCAAACCATAATCTCATAGAAGTAGGTTTGCAATGGAGTAAATGAGAAAAAGACTGAGATTAAATGATACTCTTTTACTTCAAGAAGATCTAATAAATAAGTGTAAAAAAGATTTGGAAGGGTTTTTTTTTAAAAAAAAATAAACAACATAGAAGGAATATCTCCAGCTACAATTTGGGACACTGTCAAGTCTGTGTATAACTCTGGCTCGGGCAGAGCATTCTGGGAAAGAACCAAAGTATATTCAAGTGCTGCTAGCTTAAACTCTGACCGACCCCCTCCCTTTTGTTATGTAGTATTGCTTTGGGAAATGGGAGAGTGTGAAGCGATAATCGGTGCCTTCTCAGGCCAGAGGCAATGTAGGAGTCAGGAGTCTGCCTTGTTCAAGGCCAACGGGCCTGGGAATGAAAATTGTAACATCTATGTGTGAATGTGCCCTGCATAGTGCCCCTCCCTCAGGAATCCTTTTGATGTACCCCTTATAGCTTGGTACCTACTGTATGATCTTCAGTCTTTCAATACTGGCAGATTCAATAACGAGTCCTTGTTGATAAAAGTAACTAGTTTATTAAAGTCTGGTACTTGTGGTACTTGTGGCAATGCCAGTATTGAAAGACTGAAGATCTGCAGACTTGACAGAAACAAGTAAAGCTTGTTTTCTACCAAAAAGTGAGAATGATTAGAATAAACTAAGGCAATAACAGAAAAAAATCAGATTGGAACAAGAACATAAAAACAATTATAATAAAAACACAGCAGATATTTTTTAAAAAAACAAATTAGATATATTAAAAGTAGAAGTAGTACAGAAAAAAATAAAAATTCTAAAAGAAAGATATGTTGAATATGTGAATAAATCTGGCAGCTATCTGGCATATTGTCTCAGAAAGGAAAGAGAAAAAAGAGTGATAACAGATGTAAAGAAAGGAGACCAAATTACATATCCAGAAAAAGAAACACAAGAACAATTTATCAGTGTTCACTCAGGATTATGCAAACCAAAGTTTATTTCAGAAGAAAGAATATAAGAACTTTCAAAAGACATCCTGATTGCAAAGTTTATGACAGAACATAGAATAATATTAAATCAAACAATAACAATTCAAGAAATCTCTCAAGCAATAATGAACATGAAGAAGGAAAAAGCGCCAGGGCAGGACAGATTGACAGAAACATATTATAAACATTTTGAAGAAGTATTAATAATAAATTTATAAGAAGTTATAAATAAGATAAAAAGGGAAAAGACAATACCCCTGACATGGCAAGAGGAGTATATAATAATACATAAAGAGGGTAGAGATATATTGTTAGCAGAGTCTTATATATCTATTTCTCTGTTCAGTGTAGACTAAAATTTTTGCCAGAATAATGGCAGAAAGATTAAGAAAACACATATCAAATTTAATGCACTCCAACCAAACAGGTTTTGTACATTTGAGCATTTTGTATGATGGATATTTAAGATTTTACTCCAGTTAGAAATGGAAGATGAACAAGTGAAAAAATGTATGATTAAGTGGATACAAAACCTTAAATGAATTGTTAAGAAAATTAATTTGTCCTGCTTTTGGAAGTACTTTGAATTTACTATTATTTGAATGTAACACTTGGTATAAGCACATTGTATTCCCCAAACTAATTGTCATTCGTATTTATAGTTTAATTAGTCTTTATAAAAAATACAAAACATGCAGTTGTTTATTCATTTATTTTAGAATTTTGTACATTTTTTTTGTTCTACCAAATATGCAGTAATGGCAAAATTAACACCCTATTTGAGAACCAGGTACATAACAAAAATTGAGGAAAGATAGTGTGTGTATTAGGCTAGCAGGAGACAAAGTTAAAGTGAGAACACATCATATACAATGTACAGTAATGAAATAGAAGTAGAATTAAAATGTTTCAAATGTAATATCTAAATAGGTGAAACTATATTAGCTGGTGACTTTCATCTAGTACTAGATATGAAATTGGACAGATCTAAACCTTCTTCTAAAACTCATAAAAGCTTGACAACAGAATTTAAAACTAATGGATGGACAAAGTTAACTACTTAGATATTTGGTGTATGCAACATTTAAAAGAAATGGACTATACATACTATTCTCCTCGTTTTAATACCTATACTAAACTAGATTATATTTTTGTATCTCCCCAATTAGTAAATTCTGTAATCTCATCTGAAATTGGCACAAAACTATGGACAGATCATGCATGGATTTCGTGCTTAATATCTGGCATTATAAATGTTCCCACATGTAAAGAATGGATGTTAAATTCATCAACCTTGCTACAGGAAAAATTTAGGGCCCATTACTACTACAATACAAAACTTTTTTCAAGATAATAAACAATGTGAAGTCCCTTTACCTACAACTTGGGATGCTATGAAAGCAGTGACAAAAGGTAACATCATTTCTTTGGTAGCCCATCATAAGAGATAAAAAATGAAATTTAAACAAGAACTTCTTATCAAAATAGAACAGCTAGAAAAACAACGTAAACAAACGGGAAGTAAGAAGATCTGTAAATATTTACAAAATGAAAGAGATGCATCGGCTGCACTAGAAATTAAGCATAATCTATTGTATTTAAAACATAAATATTGGGCCAAATCACCTAAAACTCTCAAAATACTTTCATGGAAACTAAAAAAGGGATAATACACTAAAATTTATACAACATATAAAAGACCAAAAAGGCCAAATCCATTTAAAAATTGAACAGATTATTAAATCTTTGCTGATTATTATAAACCATTATACAATTCAAAAAATCCTACACAACCTGATATTGATGCTTATTTAAATAGACAAAATATATATCAAAAAATTCAATCATATAGCATTGATGGAACATCCCATAATGCAACTGGAAGTGCTTGATGTTATTAAAAATTTTAAAAATAATAAAACACCAGGCAACGATGGTTTTCCGGCAGAATTTTACAAAACCTATAGAGACATCTTAATTGGGCAACTAGCCGATATATGTAATGCCATAATGGAATCTGGAATCATGCCCTCTTCATGGAAGATGGCAAACATTGTCATAATGCCAAAACCAGGGAGGGATCTTACAAATTCACTTTCATATGGGCCGATTTCTCTCCTAAATTAACATGCTAAAATATTTTCTGCAATTTTGATGGCACGCTTGAATAAATTTATAACCAGCTACATCAATGTAGATCAAACAGGTTTCATGCCTCATAGAAATATAGTAGATGCTATAAGGAAAATGTTAAATGTAATCATTTATGGGAAACAAAAAAAAACATTTAGTCTGCTATTGGCTATTGATATTGAAAAAGTCTTCAGTACCATACAGACAAAATACCTATCCCAATTGCTGTCCAGAATGGGATTTGGGACTCACTTTCTAAGGACAATTCAAACAATCTATGATAGACTGCAAACCAGACTGAAAATTAATGGACATCTATCTGAACCTATTTTGCTTACTAGATGTATGTCATGGGTACTGGGGACCCTGCAGAAGAAGCTGAGCCTGCAGAAGAAACTGTGCCCCTGCCACCTGCACCAGTGCCCCTGCCTCCTGCTGGAGAAGATCCAAGCCCCCCTGCCTCGCCCTCTCGGGTGGCTCGTGTGCGTGACCGCCTTCGTCAGGACCTCAGGGATCGGAGGAGGGCGGCACGCTCACGAGCAAGACGCTCCCTGAGCCCTGAGTTTTGAAAGGATTCTGGCCCTTCTAGGAGTGAGGATGCTTGAGTCTTAGCAGGATCCTGGCTGCCTCTCTGAGCCAGCAATTAGCCCAAATGGGCAACAGACAGCAGAGGGCTATATAGCTGTGGGCTTTGGGAGGAGGCTTTGTGGAAGCAACTAGTCACTTACTTGATGTTCTAGCATCCACTTTGGCTTTTGACTTTGGCTTCTGGACCCCCTGACTTTGGCTTTGACTTCTGGACCCCCTGACTTTGGCTTCTGAACCTCTGACCTGTGATACCTGGACTGTGATTTGGTTTTGGCGCCTTGGACCCTCTTTGCTCACCGGCTACAGACCTTGGACTGCCCCTGGACTTTGCCTGACCCGGCCCCAGCCCGTGACAATGCACAAGGCAGGGCTGCCAACTTTCTCCTTTGCTATTTGCAATCGCAGTTGAACTGTTGGCAGCCACCATCTGAAATAATGATCAAATAAAAGGCTTTTTGATAATGGGAACCAACTTTAAGATTAATCTTTTTGCTGATGATGTAATTATGTTTCTCACAGATCCACTGAATTCCATACTAGCAGCTGTTGATGAACTAGATTGTTTTCAATTGTTCTTGGGTCTAAAACTTAATCAAAACAAACCAGAACTTTATCCAATTAATTTAAGTATTGCACAAACCAATCAAATTCAACTACTATGTAAATTTAAATGGGTAAGTCAGAACCTATCCTATTTGGGTATAAAAATACCCTTGTGTTTGGAAAAATTATTTAAAACTTACTGTGATGATCTTTTCACTAAAATCGAATTGGCTATTAAACACTGGAAAACATTTAATCTTTCTTGAAATGGGAATCTAGATTTAGTGAAATCATTTATTCTACCTAAATTTATATTTTTATTTCATAATTTGCCAATCCCTATTCCTCCTGATAAAATTAAGTTGTGGCAGAACACTTTGAAAAAATTCATATGGGAGTCAAAAAAAGCACGAATCAGCCTGGTTACTTTGAACAAGCCCACCTTTTGGGGTGGATTGGCTTACCCAAATTTAGAATTGTATAACCAAGCATTTCAGTTAGCCGATTTAATCATATTGGTACAGCCTGATTCTACTCCAGATTGGAAAATAATTGAAATGTCATATATTTTTCCAGCACAACTGCATGAAGTCATTTGAAATAAGAAAAATACATATCAGACAAGGTTAAGAGTAAATTCAGTTTTATTTAACACACTAGCGATATGGGATAGATGGAAGCACAAATTAGCTTCTTCCGTCTCTCCAATGGCATGCTTTGTTGGTCAAAATTGGTTCCTCCCGGCCTTACCTCAAAATGCCTATAAAATGTTTAGAGAAAAAGGGTTAATTAGAATACAGAACATAACCAGACATGGCAAATTATTATCAAAACAAGAACTTGACATTAAACTAGATAAGACAACTCACTGGTTTATCTACCTTCAATTGCAACATTTGATGGAAAGTCCAGAAATTAAAATCCATTTACATAGACACTTAACAGATTATGAACGCTTACTTTCTGTTAGCAAATCTAATTGCAAAGGACTTATCTCAAAAGTTTATCAGATCCTTATGTCAATCAAAAACCCTATGCAGCCTTCCTATATTAAATTACAGCACAAAGACCTTAATAAAATTATTACAGACGACCAATGGAAAATGTTTTGGTGTTCTAATATTTATAAGACACCTATAATAACAGTATGTGTACAATCTTTCAAGTGTATATCACATTAGTATCTCTCTCTCTCTCTCTCTCGGCTTGGCTTCGCGAACGAAGATTTAAGAAGGGTGCAATAGTCCACGTTTGCTGCAGGCTCGCTGGTGGCATTAGTATCTAACACCACAACGACTGATCTACAAGAGTTCTACAATATCACCTTATTGTTGGAAAAAAATATGGTTAGTTAGGCACCTATTTACACTGCTGTTGGGCTTGCCGATGAATACAGGCTTTCTGGAACCAAATACATGAATATATATATTACATTACATCATACATGGTGCCTCTTTAGGCAGAGTTAATGCTTTTCAACCATTGGGAAAATAGAAAAATTCCATCAATAAGAAAAGAGTTAATAGCTTTATTCTGCTCTGCAAGCCAAACTCCTTTTAGCATGCTCTTGGAAGTCTGATCTACAGGTTCTGAATGGCTTTAAAATTGTGTGATCTTTGTGTAATGAATAAAATAGCTTCAAGCATTCATGAATCAGAAACTGGGATGTTTATCACTAATTTTGAGGAGTTATTGTTCCTTTTTTAAAATTACCTTTCTAATCAAGAACCTATTCCATTGTTGTCCAATACTGTCAAAGCTATACTTCTTATTTGAATATTCATGTCTGTAGACCATACGGTTTCATTATCGAAACATGTAGTGTTTTGAAATTTATGTTAAGACTGTTTTTTCTTAATGCTATATAATTTAGTATGTTGCCTCTTTGATGCCTATATAATGTTACCCCACTGATTGTTCATGTATTTACTTCTTGCAGTTGTTTTAGCCTAGTTTGTAAAATAAAATTTAAATGTGTGTGTGTGTGTATATATATATATATATATATACGCATACACATACTAAACTTTATATATATAGGTTCTCTATATAGGATATATAATACTTTCTTTTGCTCTTGGTATACTACTTATTTATTAAAGATTCTAATGAATATGTAGAACTAATAAAAATATGTTATATTGATTAATGAAACCAGTGTAGTCAAAATAGATTAGTTATGAAGTTAGAAACTTAAAACTTAAATGATAAATAAAATTCTACCCCAACAGAAATAAGAATTATCATAATTTATAGGTAATATCTTAATATTATAATGAAGGTGCTAAAGGGAAATTATTCTCTCATTATGTACTATATGATTGTCAAAATGTAATTATGTTGTATAGTCCATTTTTTCTTTTTCTTTTTTGTACCTCACTGTTTGTTTTTTTCATAAATAAATAATGAATGGGAGGACAGAGGTGTAGGTAACCAAAGTTTCAATTAGTGATCCCAGTAGGGGCATGCACTTTAAAAAATATATTGTTATAATCCTATATCAGAATGTTGGTTTGATAATGATTTCTGTTGAATATTAGAGGTATTGGTACAATATCAGAAAATCATTTCAAGAAAATATCCCATTTTAATAAACATTGAAAGTCAGATAATGTATGCAACCAGTTACAGAACCAATGGCAAACATGTCAACATATATAAACAGCAAACATGAGAAGCCAACAGAATCAGAAGCCAAGCAACAGAATATAGCAAGCACTGACTAATAGCAGAATAGGCTCAGAATACAAATTCATCTCAAACTCACACAGAGACCATTCATTCACCAAGTATAAAAAGTTCAGCAAAACATGAAGCAACATTCCCCCTCCCCCTGTAAAGCAATATATTACAGTATCAACCCACTCAAAGAAATTAAGCAAATTCACAAAAACAAAATACCTCCCCCAGGGAAAAACAGGGCTTAAAAACCCTAGATAAAACAAAAATCAATCAAACTTGATAAACCTCATCTAGTGTTCCCTTTGGCAAAACAGGATTGTCACACTGGTCACAGGCAGCTCTCCTTATCCCTCCATGCAACCAGATTGGCAAAGAAAGTTATCTTCCTTTTGCTCCTCCCTATTGTTTCCTGGGACACCACAGGAATTGCAGGCAGGCAGAAAAGCTTATCAACATGATTATATTTTCTAATACTATGGGAGGGAAAATATAATCAGGAAATACTGGGAGTGTTTGTCACACTATCTGATATAACCAGGACTTAAAAAAAAAAAAAAAAGCAGCCCACAAGGTTTACTTCCTGTTAAGTAAAATCTCAATTTACAATACTGACAGAATGTACTCAAGAATAATTTACTGTGTTCTGGTTCCAAATCATGGAATATCTCACCAAACATAATATTCTCCCAAAAATCATTTTTATCATAATTTCCTCTATTTCTAATATATTCTGGGCTCACTTTCTCTCCTCTGGTTTGAATGCAAAAAAGTGTGAGCTCTCAATAGTTGAATTTGATTAGTTGGATCTCTTAATACAATATTGGGACAGTTCTTTGTGCATTCCTACAGTAGAATTAGTCAATAGAATGTATTGGCGCATAATTGTATACTGTGCTCCTTGCTTCTCTTGCTTCTCTTTATGACTTTTTTTTTCCTTGGGGTTTTTAATTTGTTAATTATATCCTCACTAAGGCTGCATTCTTTGATGTGATAGATTACAGTGTTCTTTATTGTGAACTGAAAATCTGTTAATAAAAATCTGTTTCTTTAAAAAGAAGAAAAGAAAAAGCCTAAGAGGAACTCAATTGTATATTAGGCCACACCCATTGACACCAAGCCAGCCAGAACTGCATTCCTATGTATTCCTGCTCAAAAAAATGCTCTGAATATAACCAAACTGATCTGATAACAGAAATATTCACTAGATCAGCAATATTGAATTGCACCCTTCCAGTCCCATACAAATGGGTACTGATGGGGAATATTTGCTTATCATTGTTCTAAAGCAGAGGTGTCAAACATGTGGCCTGGGGGCTGAATCAGGTCTCCAGAGGGCTTCTGTCGGGGCCTCGAGCAATTGGTTGTCATCTGCTTCCTTCTCCCTGTCTCTTGCGTCCTTCTGCAAAACAGCTTGCTTTGCCAGGCTTGCTCAATCACACAGGAGCTACAGAGCAAAAATGGCTGAGGCTCCTCCCTTGGGGAGGAAGGGAGGAAAGAATAGCTTGCTTTGCCAAGCTCTCTCGGTCACACAGCAGAGCTACTGAGCCAAGCATCTCTTCCTTCTATGGGTTCAGGCTCCTCCCCTTCCTGGTCCCCTGGGGAAGGAAGGAAAGAGCCAGAGTTTTCTTTGCCCAGTTCCCTGGATCTCATGGGAGAGATACAAAGAAAGCACCTTGAAGACCGAGTGCTAATGTTTTAAGGATATTTTTAAGGCTTTCTAAAAAAAATCCCAACTTTGTGTTTTTCTGTGTCCTTTAAAAAGTTTATATCTCTGCTACCTAGCCATAAATAGGTACACACATGGCCTGGCCAACCTGAAATGGCTCAGCCTGACAAGGTCTCATTTATGTCAGATTCAGCCCTCATAACAAATGAGTTCAACACCCCTGTTCTAAAGCATATGAGCAAACAACAGATCATGTGCACATACACACACACGGTCCCATACAAATGGGCAGTAATGGGGAACATTTGCTTATCTTTGTTCTAAACATATGAGCAAACAACAAAGATCATGTAACAAATTCGTGGAGACTTACATTGGTATTTATGCAATTTAGTATCAAGAAAGTAAGGAAATAAGTCCTAAAGCACAAACAATACAAAAGAACAGAAATACAAAGCAGAATATATTGTCCCTTCAACAGTAATATGTTCCAAACACACAAGGCACTTCAGAAACAGGTTATACATTTGTTCTGAGCAGGCAGTAGATTAAAAAAGGTTGAGTTACATATAAATTAAAAAATGTCAGCACAATTCAAAACTCCTCACTTAACCTTCCCTGTTTCTACACTATACTGTCCACTGCTATTAATCAGACAGTTAAGGTTTAAATGCAAAAAAAATATCAATTTAAATGACATGTGGATTACAGTTGCAGTCTATGTTGCATAGCAGAAACAATTGGGAAGGAAATGACAGGAAGAGATGGAGAGGGTTACAGAGTTAGAGTATTTCTTTTCTCTTGAGAAAAGAATGCATCTTAGACTTTGTTTTGCTTCGAGAGATTGTATTGTTGAAGGTGTGCAGCATTTGAATGAATATATATTGAGGGAGCTGTTTCGAATGACGAGAGGTGACTACAGGCATGCCACAAGGGTACTACAGTCAATTTTGTTCAATTGATATAGTATCGTGAGGGACACTGATGAAATTTGCTGATGGCACAATGTACAAAAGGGGATATGGGAAGGGTCAGTCAACATGAAGAGAGGATGCAATACAATTTAGAAAACTTTAGGAAGTATAGACACAAGGGCAGGTAACTAGTTTACACACTTCAGGGTTTATAATGTTAGACAATAAGGCCTGAGACATAAATATATATATAAAAAATGGAAATATGAAAAGGGAATATATTGTACCCTTAACAGTAAAGTGTTCCAAAACACTGATAAAAAAAAAGTTCTGGGCAACAGGTTATAAATTTTTAAGCCTTCTAGCACACAACTTACTCAATAGAAGTAGCGATGCACACCAAATTCTAACATGCATAAATGAATGTATCATATCTAAGATAGTAGGGTTCTTTTTCCCCCAGAAATGCTGAAGTAAAATGAAGAGGCTATATTTGTAATACAGTGCTCAGGTTTTGACAACTTATTCTCAACAGCTTATTACAAGGAGAAAAATGTGAATCAAGATTCAGGAATTAATCAACATAATAGAGAGACACTCAATGATTTTTCCATCTATGAAAGAAATAGAAACTAGATGAAATGTAGAAAATATCAGTTCTTATGCATTCATTTACTTCAGGAACTGCATGGTTGAAGGGTAATAGATGGACTTCCAGTAATCTATGAACTCTCCCTATAGCTACTGGTCAATTCTTACAAAAGGAAGAAAATGCTTCAGCATATTCTTACGATGTATGAACACTTCCTATATGTTGCCTCAGGAGCTTTATGAACTGATTCGAACACTTAGTCATTGAATTGATACAATTATTGCTAATGCAATTGTATCACCTGAATTTTCATGTGTATGTGTGTAGGGAGATACTGTATGAAAGCATTTCCATATTAAAATTGCACAGGACCTGAAAGCACTTCTCAAAGAGAAGGCTTTGATGTGAGATATAATTTTCATGTAGGAAGGATGCATTCAAACAAGGGAACTTTCACAATAAATAGAGATGATTCAGTCATAGCTGTACAACTTCTGTGGGTAAATGTTTGAACTGGAATATTATCAGCTAATGGAACATGTTAATAATTATAGTATGTATTGTGTCACAGGAATTTTATATAGAATAGTCTTTTTTAGGAACAGTTTTTTTAAAATATGAGTCATGGTTTTCATTTCATATCTCCAGTCAAAACACTCTAGTATCTGAAGTTTGCATGCACATGAAAGTTTATACCCAGAATTAAACTTTGTTAGTTTTTTTAAAAAAGTATTTTTATTAGATTAGGAAAAACAGTGAACAATAAAATAATTATCTAACTATTGGAATTACAACAAGGAGCATGCAAGATTGACCTAGAAACCATTGATGGATGAGTCAGCGGGTATGAACCTGAAGTTTGCACTATTGCCTTAGAAACCAATTAAGAGCCATACTTATCCATACTTTGCACAAAGAATCATACCTGAATATGGAGATATATTGATTAAGGCTTGATGCATTTTATATTAAGACCTGCATTTTATATTAAGAGATCTCTAAGTAAAGGAAAAGCCAGGAGAAGGATGTTGCCAAAACATCAGAGCCAGAGATAAGTGCTGAAAAGACAAAAAGAAAGCTTCTGAGGAAGTTGTGGATGGGTCAGGATGACAATAAAAAGAAAAGCAAATGTTATCATCCTAGGAAAAGCCTGATTCATCCCAGAATGAACTCCATATTCCCATAGTAATAACCCTATATCTGTCCTTGGGCACTTCTAAAATTAACAAAAAATATTTTTCATCCAGCCCTAGAAAACAGTTTCAGAAAATCACTAAGAAGGTGCTTTTTGCACCAGCTCAAGTAACTCAGGGGAGGGGAGATAGCCCAATGGACAAGGACAAGGACAGGACAAAGTTGTGGGGTCATGATTAATTAACCAATGAAAGATTAATTGTACCACATTGGACATGCTAACGAAAATGTATATAATCTATTGTAATGGACCTGATTCTTTGAGAAACACTGATAAACTTTTTGGAACAGAGAGATCTCTGTGTGTGCATGTGTTTGTCCTAGTTTACCAGGAAGCTATTCCTGTGGTTCTGCATTTGAAGGACTCTGTGGTCCTAGCAGTTTCGTGATTGATTGGACTGGGGAAACATACTAGCCCACAAGTTGTGTGTGTTGAACACAACTGGGGGAAGGGCTAGATTAACAATTAGGCTAAGTAGGCACTGGCCTAGGGGCCCCCACACCATTAGAGGCCTTGGGCTGGCTCCCCCCGCCCATGGTTTCCCCCCTGCTTTTGGCCTTACCAGCCTGCATACACAGCCAGCACCTGAGCCACCCTTTGCCCAACTTGCCTGGTGCATAGCAAAACTATAAGATCTTAGCGTACAGCTGTGTAAATAAAAAAATGCTAAGAAACACCATACATTTTATACAAGACAGTGTAATGTAGAGGTCAGTGGTGTACTGACAAAATGTGCAAATAGAACTACAAATAGAAAGCATGTAGCAAAAAAAACATAAACAGAAGACAGTTCAAAAACAGTCTTTCCAATCACAAAGGAGTGACAATAGTCCAGTATTTAGTTCATGGAACTAAAAGAAGTCCTTCAAAAGTCATCTGTTCTAAATATCAAGATGTTTCATCAGTCTTTCTTCAGTTTGGAGGCTTATTTATCACTGGAACCCAATCTTTACAATACATTCACAGGAGACCAATAAGGTTCAGAACATGTCTGTAAGATTTCCAGGTTTTTCCAGGAGAACCTGGAAATCTTACAGACATGTTCTGAACCTTGTTGGTCTCCTGTGAATGTATTGTAATGATTGGGTTCCAGTGACAAATAAGCCTCCAAACTGAAGAAAGATGGATGAAACGTCTTGATATCTAGAACAGACATCTTTGGAAGGGCTTCTTTTAGTTCCATGAACTAAATACTGGACTATTGTCACTCCTTTGTGATTGGAAAGACTGCTTTTGAACTGTCTTCTGTTTATGTTTTTTTTTTGCTACATGCTTTCTATTTGTAGTTCTATGTGCAAGTTTTGTCAGTACACCATTGACATCTACATTACACTGTCTTGTTGTTTAAAATTTATGGTGTCCCTTAGCAGTTTTTTTATTTACACAACTTGCCTGGTGCGGCTGCTGCTGGTGGCATCACCAAGTTTGCCTCTCTCTGCCTCCCCCCGCAGCTTTGTCAAAAGGGCTTTTGAGAAGGTGCCTGCAGGCTACAGTAGGGGCCATTGTGGCAGGGCAGCCCCTCCAACTCTGAGATAATTTGCAAGGGGATCCCTGAGATTTTGACTGCCTGGGGGCCTCCACAGGGTTTAATCCAGCACTGACTGGGGGGAGGGAATCTAGCAGTCTGGGTCATACAAAAACCCTGATTTTACATTTAGAAAATCAGAAAGTTCAGGGGGAGGGGAGAGGACAGGCAGTCTGCAGGGAAGGATGTAATATGACAGTTTCCAAAATTAATATAGGAATAACAGAGCCCCAGCCTCTTAAACCACAAAGCTTTATGAGGCCATGACCATACTGTGGTTTGAGTGACCTTCACCCCAATCCTCTGACATATGTTGTAACGTGTCCCAACCACCCATTTCCAGTGCTGCTGGAATCTAACAACCAGCCCTCACCTAAGATGACCTCTTGAGCTGATTTCCTCTCAACAGACTGGTGACAGCCAGGTGAGAATCTCTACATTCACATTTCAGTTTTACCTATGTCCATGACAACTATGAGTGGCATATCTGCTAGCAACTCCCATCCTGCCCTTACGACAGTAGCCAGACATTCTACTAAACCATTTCCAGAGCCCCTTCTATTGATGTTGGTTATTAGTGAGTTCATCTTGGCTCTTCAGATTCTGGCTCCTGTGACATTGCCACGGATATGTTACTTTGGTATGTCTGACTTTTTTTCAAAATATAAAAAATCACCATAAAAGTCTCCTTCAGAGTTTGTGCCAGTTCTTTTGCCTTTGGGCGTTTTCGCACTGACCTTAATCAGCAGCGACGCCCCTCTTCACCGCGCAGGATCGGCGCGGATTTCGCACTAATTGCCGTGGAGCACCCGGAAGAGCCGGAAAGTCCCACGGCTTTTGCGGCGCAAATGGAAACTGGTTTTTGGCGGTTTCCGTTTGCGCTGCAAAAGCCGCGGGACTTTCCGGCTCTTCCGGGTGCTCTGCGGCAATTAGTGCGAAATCCGCGCCGATCCTGCGCGGTGAAGAGGGGCGTCGCTGCTGATTAAGGTCAGTGCGAAAACAGCCTTTGAGTTGTTTTTATGCTCTGATATGGCAGTGCTTTTGGAATTGAGCTGTTGCTCTAGATTCATAGAGGTTTCCTTCAGAGTCTGTGTTGATTCCTTGGTCTCTAGACTGTTCTCCCACTCTAAAGTAACAGAACTTTCAGAATTTAACTGTTGCTCTGGAATTTCCAGGTTGATATGGTTAACACTGAGATATGTAGTTTTGTAATTGTGTAAAATCTTGGCCTTCACAGGAGAAGATGAATGTGGGGAGTCAAAACATTCAGTTGATCTCAGAGAGTCGAATGCAGCTTCAGCTCTCCCTCTTTCCTTTTTGGTTTCAAATTTGTACAGGCCTGAATTTGCTTGTTGGGGGCTTACATGTACTAATTTCTGTACCTGAGAATTCTTGAAGTACCTTTGAAACCTAATACCAAACTCGGTGTAGTAAACTTGGTTGGTCTTAAAGGTACCACTGAGTCATCATTCTGTTGCTTCAGACCAACACAGCTACCCACCTGAATCTATCATCCTAGTACATATGAACTGCTGGGCCAGATCATGGTATTAAGGCTACTATTGTCTACTTTAATGGGCTGTAGTTCTCCAGGGCCTTTGAAATCACTTATTGTCTGCTCTTCTTAACGAGAGATAATGGAAATTTAATCTGTTTCTTCTTGAATGAAAAGCAAATGCTTGATCACTGAGCTACAGCTCCTCCCAAGATTATTATAATTTTCTCAATTTAGTTGTTTCCCACTTCACCATTACATTGGACAAACTGTAAGTCAATTTATTTATTTATTTTTCATATTTATATCCCGCCCTCCCAGCAGGAGCAGGCTCAGGGCGTCTAACAACATTAAATATCAACAATGAGACACTAAAACCATAGAGCAGTAAAAACAATTACAATAATATCAGTTAAAATTAAACAATTTGCAATTTAAAATTATTATTACAAATTAAAATTATTAATACAATAAGAAAGTAATACTACAAACATTTGCTGCAACATCAAGCAAGAAATTCTTTTTTCACATAATATTTCTTAACTCCCCAAATAAAGGTGAGATAAATGAATTGTGGTTCAGATTTCATTTTTACTCCTATGCAGGATGGGATAGTGATATTTATAGATATATTTCTAACATGATACATTTTCTAAGACGCTTGTTACAACCATTATATATCTGATAATTCATGTAGTTCTAAAACTTACTTGGATCATCAGATAATGTGAAATATCATAATTAGCTTTATTAAATAGCTAATTTATTCATACAAAACTTCTTGATGCTCCAAAGCACTGTTTCTCCTCTATAGGATGAGCTGTCAGATCTGATTCATATTTCATTCATATGTTAATTACGCTATTTCTGGGTGTTTATGTCTATCCACACCAACTAAATAGTTCAGAGAAAGATATACATGTAAGGAACATATTCATCTTAGAGAAACTTGATACAGTATGTCTTGTGTCTTTTGTTCTCAATTACCTCATTGTTAAGTGTGTGCAAAGTAAATGTGTCATATAATCGAAACAATAAGATTTTGCAACCACATTTGGGAAGTGCAAATGATCTTAGTAGGTGTAAAACAGCCCTCCTACTTGTAAAATCAACTTCAGATTATTTACACAATGTGTAAACTCTCACCAAATATCCAACGTGTAAACTCTAACCAAATATCCATGCATAAACCCTCACCAAATATCTCTCTGAATTAAGTATTATTTAACATTTTGCATTTCCTAGATAACTTTATTTTAATGGTAGTATGGATTTTTTCACATGCTGGTTGGTTTTTTTTAAACATAATTTCCTATTGTTCAGATCACTATAAAACAAACTTAATGTGATTCCAGTCTCCTGATAACTATTCCTGGAAGCAATGATGAACTGATCAGTGCAAGCAAACTGAATCCTGACAAAAAGGGAGTACTGGAGGCTGGGAGTCCAGTTCATCCTCTGCTGCTTGGTGTTCTGCTTCTGTTGAAGAGTCTAGTCTATTGTTGGATATACATCCTGACTGAACACTGCTACTGAGTGCCCAGACACTAGTTTTCTCTAAGAGCACCTTTACACCTCAGATTGATATACTGAAATCCTTCCTGAAGAAACATGGCTTGCCACAGTTATTTTAATTATTTGTTTGTTTGCTTGTATGTTTGTTTGTTTCGATTTATATCCCACCCTCCCCGCCAAAAACAGGCCCAGGGTGGCTCACATATTCATGTATAGACATGAGACACAAAAATACAATTAAATAAAAACATAAAATCATAAAGATATTAAAAACATTTCAAGTGCTATTGATCTTTAGATGGTAATCTGTTTAATAAAATGGCTGGCTGCCTATTCTGTTTTATATTAAATTTAATCTGCTGTTCCAGCTGGATGTTCTATATCAGGGGTCCCCATCCCCTAGTCCACGGACTGGTACCAGTCTGTGGACTGTTGGCAACTGGGCTTCATGGAAGGCCGCCCCCTCCCTTCCCTTCCCTTCTGCTCAATCTCCCTTCCCCGACATAATCAGAGTGTGCCATGTTTCTGCCCTACCGGCTGCGATGCAGCGTGCATCTTATCCTTCTTCTAAGAATGTGCTGGAGGAGGCTTGGCTCTCCCTCCCTTTCCTTTCCAGTAAGGAGGAGGAGAAGCGTCCTCCAGCATCTTAGAAGAAGGATAAGATGCACACCGTGTTGCAGCCAGTGGGGTCAAGGTGCGGCGCGCTGTGATTGCACTGGGAAGGGAGGCAGAACGGAAGGGCCGAGGCACGGACCA
The DNA here is from genome assembly GCF_032191835.1 of Heteronotia binoei. Taxonomy (NCBI): domain Eukaryota; kingdom Metazoa; phylum Chordata; class Lepidosauria; order Squamata; family Gekkonidae; genus Heteronotia; species Heteronotia binoei. The sequence continues at coordinate 128,501,759 of NC_083225.1, forward strand.
TCACAGCCGGGGGGGGGGGGGGAAGCAGAGCAGATGGGAGGGGGCAGGCACAGCACCAAGGTACATTCTGATGGAGGGCAACAGAAGGGGGGTGATGGGAAGGGCGCTAAACAGATCTTAGGTTCATGCTAGAGGTGGTCCAGATGTTTTGAAGTCTGTTGTAGCCTGTGATCTAATTAACAAATGCCTGGTGGAAAAGCACCATTGCATATACACTGTTTATTTCCAGGGTAAGCTATTACAACACTATTTGTTTAACTTCATTTATACCCCACCTTTGGGACTGTCTTAAAACAGTTCTCAGAAATGGTAGTACTTCCAAAATTATTTATTGTTGATCAGAAGCAGCCTTTTCTGACTATATTACTGAAACACTAATCCACCTCTACATGTTTTAAATGGGATTTTTGGTCCAACTGACAGTTTGGGTTTAAACTTGAAAGCTGTAGATAGTTAGGACCTGGACACTACAACAACTGTGTTCTCCAACAGGAGCACTGCTGTAGATTGCAGTTCACAAGACAGATCCTATTTCATGCTTCATTTCACTGCTACCAGAAATTTTGTGGGTGGGCACATGTGACAAGGATTTTTGACTAGTGACACATGTATTCTGAATGGGGAAAATCTATGGGATGTAGTCATTCCTGGTGTCACACAGCAGGGGTCCAGGAAGGACCTTATACTGGTTGCAACCACTCTGGTAAGGGTCAATATGGGAAGGTCCAGACAGAGCACCTAGCCACCCCTGTATCTTCCTTTTTAGCAAAACCTTTTAACCATTTTAGTACACCACACAACTGGCCTCCCAGCACTGATTGCCATCTTGATTGCTAAAATCAGGCTGATATTGTTGACATTCCTTAGATATCTGTCACCTGTGACAATCATGACTCAATTTATGTGTTCACTCTATTCATGCTGCCTTAATGGTTTAATTGTTTTTATTGTTTTATTGCTGATTTTGATTGTTCTTATCATGTTGTGATCTGCCCTGAGCCCATTATGGAAAAGGGCAGACTATAAATGTACAAAAATAAATAAAATAAACCATGACTGAAGAGACGTAATGACCCAGGCAGTTTAATAATAACAACAAGAAATTTATTATAAGTGCTCAAAACTATAAGTGGATTGTAAAACTTCTTAGTGCACAGTGAATAAGGAAAAACAGTAAAGGTTGGTACAAAGAAATAAAAGCCCTGATTCATTTAAAGAGATGTTTCCTGTACTAATATCAAAAACTCACCACCCCCTTTGAGTGAGGGATCACTTCCTCCAGGAACAGCCTTCTCTCCAGACTTCACCACTTCCCTTTCCAGCCAAGCCTATTGATACTTTCCTCCCAGGTCCTACTCTCTCTGGTCTAGTTTTGCCTGCAAAACTCTACGAGCCAATCAGAAAAACAGAAGGAATTCTGGCAGATATAGGCCCACTAGCCACTCCTACACAGACTTCTCTGGAGCCTGTAGGCCTCATTAGGCCTATGATTAGGGTTGCCAATTCCCAGGTGGGGGACAGGGAATCCCCTGGTTTGGAGGCCCTCTCCCCACTTCAGGGTCATCAGAAAATGGGAGGGGGAATGTCTGCTGGGCAGGCTATTATTCCCTATGGGGACTGATTCCCATAGGGTATAATGGAGAATTGATCTGCTAAGTATATGGGGCTCTGGGAGGCGGTTTTTTGAGGTAGAGGTACCAAATTTTCAGCATAGCATCCATTGCCTCTCTCCAAAATAACTTCCAAGTTTCAAAAGGATCAAACCAATTCTATGGGGTCCAATTCTATGAGCCCCAAAAGAAGGTGCTCCTATCTTTTATTATTTCCAATGGAGGGAAGGCATTTAAAAGGTGTGTGGTCCCATTAAATGTGATGGCCAGAACTCCATTTGGAGTTCAATTATGCTTGTCACACCCTTGCTCCTGGCTCCACCCTCAAAGTCCCCAGATATTTCTTGAATTGGACTTGGGAACCCTACCTAGGATCATGACACCTGGGTATAAGTTTTATAGGCAGGGCAGGAACAGATGGGTTGGGGGAGCTTACCTGAGGGGGTTCATTTGTAAATGAATTGGCTATAGAAATTCTAATCTTATCTGTAGTGCTGTTGTAAGTTGTAGGACTAGAAGCCATGCCCTATTCATTTTTAAATTTTCTTCCATCCTGTTGAAATTGTGTTTATGAATTTCAATGGCTTCTCTGTGTAATCTAACATGGCAATTGGGTATGTTGTCCAGCATTACAGTGTTTTGGAATAAGATACTATGTCCTGTTGAGTGAGGCTGGCTATTTTTCTGCTGATTTCTCAGGATGGCCAAGTTTGCAATGTCTGTCATGTTCTTTTTATTCTTGTCTCGATGCTACATTGTGTGGTCCCGATGTAAACTTGTCCACAACTGCAGGGTATGTGGTATACGCCTGCAGAAGTGAGGTAATCTCTTGTCTTTTGCTGATCATAGTATCTGATGTATTTTTCTGGTGAGTCTGAACACTGTTTGTAGGTTATGTTTCTTCATAAATTTTCACATCTGATCTGACGCCAGAAATTTGGGAGGGGGGGTGCCAGGGGATAAAATTTTGGATGGGGGGCATGGGGCTTGGCTGCTTCTTCCAGCAGCCAGCTGCCCAATCCCAGCTCTCTTGTACGTGCACTCTCTTGCACGCGCGCTCTCTCTCTGTCGCTGTTGCTCTCTCGTGCTCTCTCACTTTCTGTCACTCTCTCTCTCCTGCTCTCTCTCTCTCGCTTTTGCTGTTGCTCTCTCCTCTCACGCTTTCTCTCTCACTGTTGCTGTCGCTTTCTCGTGCTCTCTCTCTCTCTCATTTGCTGTCTCTCTTATGCTCTCTGTCGCTGTCTTTTGTGCTCTCTCTCTCTCATCACTCTCTCTGTCGCTTTTGCTGTTGGTCTCTCTCGTGTTCTCTCACTGTTGCTGTAGCTCTCTCTCACTGTCACTTTCTCTGTCCTGCTCTCTCTCTCACTGTTGCTCTCTCGCTCACTTTTGCTGTCGCTCTCTCCTCTCGTGCTTCCTCTCTCTGTCACTGTCACTCTATCATGCTCTCTCTCTCCTCCTCCTCTCTCACACTTGCTTTTGTTGTCACTCTCTCCACTCGCACTTTCTCTCTCACTGTCATTGTCACTCTCTCGTGCTCTCTCTCTCTCACACACTTGCGGTCGCTCTTTCTCTTGTGCTCTCTCTGTTGCTCTTGCACTCTGTCACTCTTGCTGTCACTCTCTCTCATGCTCTTTCACTTGCTGTTGCTCTCTCCCTTCTGCTTTCTCTCTCATGCTTTTGCTGTAACTGTCTCCTCTTGCTCTCCCATGCTCTCTCTCTTTCTCTGTTACTGTTGCTCTCTCATGCTCTCTCACTCTTGCTCTCTCTTGTTTGTGTGGGGGGGGGGGAGGTAGAAATAGCCTGGGAATGGAGGTGCCCTTTAGAGAGAAGGGGTGTTTACATAGAGTGGCCCCCATGGCTATGGGCCTGAACCTATCTATCTTCCTCTTCCTGTGTTCAGCAGCCACTCCTTTTCTGCTCTCTCTCCTCAGGAAAATTCTAGATCAGTTGCATGGAGCCAGCTGGGCCAGGCCAGACCCAGTTGCATAATTCCAGGCAGGTCAGGCCCATTTCCCCCTGTATTCCCTTCCCCATGCTATATCCTCTGGCAGCCTCCATGTCCTCACCATTCATTGTTTCCCACCCATCCAACCTTTAAAAAAAAATTACCCCTATCTTCAGCTATCATTTTATCCATTAGTTTTACTTTGACCCCACCTTTCTTCACAATGGGGACAAAAAGTGCCTTATGTCATTCTCCTGTCCTCCATTTTAACCTCACAATGACCCCATGAGATAAATTTGGCTCAGTGTGTAACAGGTTTCTATAGCAGAGTGGAGATTCAAACCTGGGTATCCCTAATCAGAAATTCTAACCACTATACACAGGCTATCAGAAGGTTGAAATTGAAATTCGATGAAATTGCTGAGCAGACAGGTTAAAACGGATAAAAGGAAGTACTTCTTCACCCAAAGGGTGATTAACATGTGGAATTCACTGCCACAGGAGATGGTGGTGGCCACAAGCATAGCCACCTTCAAGAGGGGGTTAGATAAAAATATGGAGCACAGGTCCATCAGTGGCTATTAGCCACAGTGTGTGTGTGTGTGTGTGTGTGTGTGTGTGTATTTGGCCGCTGTGTGACACAGAATGTTGGACTGGATGGGCCATTGGCCTGATCTAACATGGCTTCTCTTATGTTCTTATGTTGTGGGGTGGCTACTACTGAACATTAGGGAAACAGCTACACCTGGTTAAGTCATGAGGTAGCAAGTTGATCTATGGTTGCTACTAGGTCTGGTCCCAAAGAGTCCTCCCTCTATGGGCTGAAGAGCCCTGGAAAGGGCCCTGCTACTTCCCCCTGCCTTTTACTGGCAGAAATCAAGGATGGCAATGTTGTGTGGTTGCTTAGCAGCAGCCACTGGAGGCATTCAGTTCTTAAAGCTACAGGTGCTGCTTCTATTATTCATGCAATTTTTAACTCCTCAGTTATTTATTTGTTTGGATTTCAGATTTTTCTGCAAACTTGGGACTTTTTAAAATTTTTGTATAAAGAGCTATCTTGCCATTAATGGTCCCAGTCTCCAGGTAAGTATTTACAGACTTGGTCATGCTGTGAATTGGATATATTGATATTGTGATGTGAAATGTAAGTCAACAGATATTTATAGGAGAAGAAATACAGTATGGTAGAAATTGAGTTCTGCAGTTAGAAAAGTATATTCCTTTTATAATAATTTATGAAATTGTTTTAACTGATATTTTTGATTAGCAAATATTGAGAATTTTTTAAAAAAAACAGTAATCAAAGTTCACTAATTATAATATAGTGATCTGGAAGGTATCCTCTTACAGGTGATACAGGTCAGTGACCTCCCTAACATGATTATAATATCTTCCTGTTCTAATGTAATTTGCATTCACTTAACATCAAATTAAATGAAATGCTGGAAATGTCTCCATCTTTTTTAAAAAATGCTGTAAAAAGGTCCAATTCAGATCAGAGACATGGTAAACTAGAGGATGTGTTTGTCATCAGTGCTTCTGTTTTTGTCTCTATCTTCCTCCTTCCCCTTCCCTTTCTGTCTCTCTCTGATCCTGTAATGATTTCCCAAACTACTGTTTACCCTATTGGAAGAAATACATGGGATGGACCCATCTTGTGGCAAGACTGCTTAACTGCCTTCTCAACATGGAAGTACCTTTCCCCCAGACTTCCCAAGCCAACTCACAGCTGAATCAGGAAGCTGGGGCACAAAGTCTTTTCTCCTATAGGTGCCACCATCCGTTCCCCACATTCCCCCTGTCACCAGGACACCCATGTCCTTTTCTATCACCATAACTGTCATAACGTCTCTTGCCCATTTGCCCTTCATCCATAACACTCCCAATAGGGGATAAATCTGTACTATATGACCATTTGAGAACAAGAAAATACCATTGCAAGAAAGAGGTAAACATTTCTCTCCCTACACTGCAGTCCCAGTGCAAATTGTCCCTCCCCTGTAGTTGTTGTTCAGTGATAAAAACCACTGGACATCCAATTTAAAATCTTCCACTATATCATCTAGTTTTCATTTCATTATCCTTTAGTGAGGTGATTTATACAAATCAGTGGATGGGTTTGCTTGCCTTTGTATTTAGCTACTGTATTTTGCTGAATCAATGAGCTTAGAACTGAATAACTACAAATAGGATTGCACTGTAAGTATGAAGCAGTGAACATCTTCAGTTATCTGAGTTACATTTCTGGGATGGGAGTTTTGGATTATGTATGGTAATGGTGGGCCATTGAATGGAGAGAAGATCATATTCAAGATAGGTTATGAAGACTCTTGGATGCTTCCAGCCCTATATTTCTACTGTTTGTTCATTTAAAAATATGTGATTCTGCTTCCAGTCCAGTGGTTGTTCCTGATTATCAAGAAAAGCTAATACTACAATAATCCAATGTATTCTTCCAGCATATTTAAATCTCCTGAAAGCCAAGCTGAGGAACTCAAGCTTTTTAGTAATCATGAATTAGGAGCTTTTGAAATAACTTCCTCTAAGATTTCTCAGGATTAATAATAATCATCTGCCAAGGTGCATTTCTTATATATTGAGCAAGTACAGTTTATCAGTGTAGCAGAGTGTATCACATAATCATACAGAAAAGGTAATATAATATTGAAAATCTGGCTGAGGATCAGAAGTTCAAGTTTTACGGTTAATTAAGTGAAGTCAAACTCAGAATGCTGCAAATAGGAACATTAAACAACATTAACTATAGGCATGACACTAATAATTGAGCTCTAACTGCCTTGTATGCTAAACATATTACAGCATTCCTACTAGTATGAGTATGTAGTGGCATAGACAAATGTAGCAAGATGAACGTTCTATTACAGAGCGAACTCACAAGTTTGTTGCCTCCATTGTTAATTTTGAGTTAAGTACACCATATAAAAGCATGTGTTTTTGTTTCCTTATTAGCATTCAGCAGAGTGGGATGCCAGGAGGTTAAAAACAAGGCATTTTTGCACTCAAAATAGCAAACAGCAGTAGAAGGAAGCTGGGCTCATTGACAAAGTTCCACACTGAATGCAGATGCTTTTGTTCTAAAAAAAGTGGTTTTTAAAAAAAATCTGAGTGAAAGTAATCCTTTAAAAACAAGTTCAGCTGGCTGTGAAGAAATAACATTGCTCTGATCACTCCAAAATTGCTATTAGCTCAATATTTTACCTGCACAATATTTTCCAAGATAACCCTATTCTTTTTAACATTAAGACTAGGTCATTTTAATTGTTAGTTGTATTGCTGGTAGAAGCCTTTACTGAGTGTGGCTCTGATTCAGCAAAGTAGTGAAGTTAGTATGCAACTGCATCCGTTTTAATCTACCAAATGATTTCAGGCATTGATGCTAGACCTTGGAGAGGAATGACAAGTGGAGTGTCTCAAGGATCTATCCTGGAACCTGTTTTGTTCAATATCTTTATAAATGATTTGGATGAAGGAATAGAGGGAATGCTTATTAAATTTGCCGATGATACTAAATTGGGAGGGGTTGCAAACACAGAAAAAGACAGAAACAGGATGATCTTCACAGGCTGGAAAACTGGGCTAAAACCAATAAAATGAATTTGAACAGGGATAAATGTAAAGTTCTGCATTTAGGTAGGAAAAATCCAATGCATGGTTATAGTATGGGGGAGACTTGTCTTAGCAGTAGTATGTGTGAAAAGGATCTTGGGGTCTTAGTGGACCATCCACTGACATGAGTCAACAGTGTGATGTGGTGGCTAAAAAGGCAAATGCAATTTTGGGCAGTATCAAAAGAAGTATAGTGTCCAGATCACATGAAGTGATGGTATTGCTTTACTTTGCTCTGGTAAGACCTCACCTAGAGTATTGTGTTCAGTTTTGGGCACCACTTTTAAGAAGGATGTAGACAAGTTGGAACGGATCCAGAGAAGGGCAATGAAGATGGTGAGGGGTCTGGAGACCAAGTCCTATGAAGAAAGGTTGAAGAAGCTGGGCATGTTTAACCTGGAGAGGAGGTGATATGATCACCATTTTCAAGTACTTGAAGGGCTGTCGTATAGAGGATGGTGTGGAATTGTTTTCTGTGGCCCCAGAATGTAGGACCAGAACCGATGGGTTGAAATTAAATCAAGAGTTTCTGGCTCAACATTAGGAAGAACTTCCTGACCATTAGAACGATTCCTCAGTGGAACAGGCTTCCTCAGGAGGTGGTGGCAGACCCATAGCTGTTATTAGGTCTCCCAAAGCGGGAACACATTCAGCCGGGTCTTCGGACCCTGCACTGGCTTCCAGTAATATACCGAGTCCGGTACAAGGTGCTGGTTATCACCTTTAAAGCCCTATATGGCTTGGGACCTGTCTACCTGAAGGACCGTCTTTCCCCGCACGTTCCCCAGAGAGTACTGAGGTCGGGAACACAAAATCTCCTTACTATCCCTGGGCCGAAGGAAGCCCGGTTGAAGTCCACCAGAGAAAGGGCTTTCTCTGTTATGGCCCCTACATGGTGGAATCAGCTGCCGGAAGAGGTGAGGGCCCTGCGGGACCTTGTTCAGTTCCGCAGGGCCTGTAAGACGACCCTCTTCCGGCTAGCCTATACTTAGCTTGAGAATTTTACTGTAACTTGCTGGATTCCTTTTATATATAGCTGAAATATTTATGTGTATTAATAACTAGGGTTTTATCTGTTTTATCTGTTTTATCTGTTTTAAATATGGATCCCTTTATATGTGTAATTTTGATGGATCTACTATTGGAAGCCGCCCTGAGCCACTTGTGGGAAGGGCGGGATATAAATCTTAAATAAATAAATAAATAAATAAAAAAAATAGCCAGAAAAAATTTGGGATGGGGGGCAGCAGAGAAATTTTTAGATGTGGGGGCCATAAAATACTGCTGCAGCGTCTGCCATCTCCCTCCCCTCCTGTGGTTCCTTGCCCGCCCATCCCCCGTGGTTCCTCCTCCTCCCTCCCTTCTTTACACTTTTAAGGCCCAGGGAAGGGGCGGTAAAGTGCTGCTCTGGGCTCTTTAAAAGGCACCCCCCACACCAATCAGCTGATTGGCGGAAAACCAATGTGGAAGGCTGGTTGTTCCATCCTATGCCCCTCTCGTGCACTCACAATCAGAAGCTTGCAGCCTGCAGCATAGCTGCTAGGCTGCTTCTGCGCTGTTTGCCTCCCTGGGAGGGAAGAGTCAGAAGTCGGCCGTTTGGGCATGCAATGTGAGGGGCGGGGCTAGCCGCTTTAACAGCTAGCTCCACGTTCCCCTCAGTTCATTCTGTCGTTGATCGGCCCTCCCTCCCACCCTGTCTGTTATGTAGACTTGGCTGGTTGCCTCATTTGAGGAGCCGGGTAGGAATTTTTTACACCCGGCTGATTGGCTGTTGCTGGGGTGTGTTTTTCGCCTACCCTGCATAGCAGTGCAGTGGATTGTGGAATTGGCTCAGGGAAGGTGCCTTTAAATAGTTGGTCACTTTAGTTGGCAGGTTTTTGGGGTTTAGGACACTATGTGGCTAGGGGAGGACTGCGAAGCATCCCCCTTTTGGGGAATTTGGGGTCTAGCATGAACAACCTGGGGTTTGAAGACCCGGGTTTGGAGATTGCAGACTGTCCAGGAGGCTCGGCTAGAGGGTGCCTTTCTGGCGAGACGTGCGTCTGGGTTTGGGGCCCTCTGGTGCGTGCCTCCCTGCTGGGCCTGCCTGGAGGGAGCTGAGTCGCTCAGCTCTGGCTGGGGGGCTGGGTCTCTCGCCCGTTAATGGCAGGGGAGCGGTCGCGGTGACCCCTAGCCCTGGCCAGGCCGCTGGTGGGGTACCCTTGATGTTTATGCTGTTAGTTAATAAAGTGGCCCAATTTTATTCCAATGCATTATGTCTGACTCTTTATTCCGACCTTGGGGGGCAATCAGCACTGGGGGCAGCAGCAGTGAGCAACTCATGGAAAAAGTGGCGCCGCCCTTGCCTCCTTGCTTCCAGTGCTGATTGTGATCGCACCAAAGGAACATAGGAGCAGAGCGGCCAATTTTCTACGCTGGTTTTCCCCGTTGACCAGCTGATTGGGGGGGTGCCTTTTAAAGAGCCCAGAGCAGCACTTCACTGCCCCTTCCCTGGGCCTTAAAAGTGTCAAGAAGGAAGGGAGAAAGAGGCGGCACAGGGGTGGGGGTTAGGGAATGGAGCCACAGAAGAGATGGGGAGGGGGTTGCAGCCACTTCAGCAGTTTTACCCACCGATCAGCTGGCGGCTTCTGCCTGGGTTCTTGGCCCAATGGAGTGGTCACAGAACTTTAGGGGGGTTGAATGGAGGGGCTGTGCTCCCCTGCCCCCCCCGTGACTACAGACCTGGGTGGTGGGCTCTTCTTCCTTGGAAGTTTTTAAACAGAGGCTAGATGGCCATCTGACAGCAATGAAGATTCTGTGAATTTAGGGGGAGGTATTTGTGAGTTTCCAGCATTGTGCAGGAGGTTGGACTAAATGACCCTGCAGGTCCTTCCAACTCTATGATTCTATGACCTTACTCCCAGATTGTATATAGCTGATAAGCAGATGTGAAATATCCCAGTTTGTTCATGATCCTGGGAATTGGACTAGGTTTGGACTAGATGGTTGACATGGCCTTTCCAGTACTATGGCTTGGCGCCACCTAAAATTTTCTGCTCAGGCAAAGCACTTCTATCAGTGGAATGGAACTTTCCTGCATCCTGTTTCCCATTGCAGCCAACTGATCTCCCTGAAATTTTGCGCAAAAGGACAGCGGATCCTCAGGAACACCATTTGGGCAGATTGGGGGTCTGCAGCAAGACAGGAAAATTAGTGGACATCACCCCATTCTTTCCATTAGTGGAAAATTTAGTTTGGATCCAACTCAACAATTCTGTGAGTCAAATATCCTCTCAGTCAAACCCTCTTTGGATAATTGTGAGGCTGAAACGTTCCTGTGAGTTCCTTGAAGAACATAAGCAAAATCATAACAACTAATATTTGTCCATCAAATTTAGTATAGGGATGTGGCAAACCAGTTGGCAAACTATGTATACACATTTGGTTTTAAATTCTAATTTGTGTTGGTTCAAACACAGTGTGAAAATTTTAAAATGCATTGATCATTGAATGCCATTTACTGCTTTCTGTTTCACTGTCTATACTTTAATCGTGCTGTTATTAATATTGCTATATTGTTGCTACAAGAACAGTTTTTCTGTGAGTTCATCTCATAATATTACACTAAAATTGACAAGATCTTCCCATATAATCATTGCTGAAACTAAGAGCACAGCTGTATGGCAAGAGTATTCACACCACACCATGCACTCCAAAGCATTTAAACATGACAGCAGTACTATAGACAATTCCATGGGATTCTACCACTTTTCCACTGTAAAGGGTACCTAAGCAGCCAGTAACATGTATAAGGCATAATGAAACCATACATTTTTAGTTTTGAACCGTTATAACTTAGCCCAATTTTGTCCCTAAATAGGGACCCAAAGTAGTTCACAAAAGAAAATAAAGCACAACAGTAAACAAACAAATAGGATAAGGCTTCTTAATACAGAGAAAATATATTTTTCTGCTGGCTCTAGGATACAATGATCAGCCAAAATGCTCATTCCAAAGGGCTTGTGCCCCTGGCCAAATCCAGGCCTTAAATATCTGCACAGGAGTGACAAACACTAAGCTTGGCTATGACAAGCTGACAACTGTCTTCCCACCCCCACCCCTGAGATCCTTTGAACAGGGCTTTTTTGGTGGAAAAAGCCCAGCAGGAACTCATTTGCATATTATGCTGCACTCCCTGGCATCACCATTGTTTTACAAAAAGCCCAGAAGGAGCTCATTTGCATATTAGGCCACACCCCTGATGCCAAGCCAGCCAGAACTGCGTTCCTGCTCAAAAAAAAGCCCTGCCTTTGAATATTTCGTGGAATCTCCACAACAGCATCTTAAACAACTTTTATGAAACATCTTGTTATATATTCCCCATTTCTCTGAGCAATTAAACATTCTGGGAGTACTACTATGGAATCTGGAGTGCATTGAGAAAGACAGAACCTATAGGGTTTGTTCCGACGTCTCCTCCTATAGGGTTCTGGGAGTACTACTATAGAATTTGGAGTGCGTTGAGAAAGGAAACCTATAGGGTTTATTCCTAAGTCTCCTCCTACATGTACAAAGGACATTTCTGGTCACACAAGTTCCCTGATCCTACTGCAAATAATTGTGTTGCTCGCTCTCATACTGTTCCTGAGATCCACCAACAACCATAAGCTTGCTATGCTTTCAGAGAGCATAATAGGCTACAGAGGGAAGAGAAGGTAAGTTTCATACTCTATGCGCAGCTCTTCTTATTATTCATGAAGATAAATAAGCAATGTGTCATGTTCAAGGCAGAGCCTGACACTTCTACTCTACATGAGGCCTTTGGGATGCACAAATACAATTACAATAATCAAGGCAAGAGATAATAGCAAAGTTGGCAAACTAGTACAAAGTCAAGGAACTGAAGATTCAGTCCAAAGGTTAGGGGAACAAAGCTTGGAAACCAGTGCAGGAGATGGGGTCTGGGTTTCTAGCTAGCAAAGCAAACACATGTTAACAGGACAGGATACAAGGCAGCAAAACATGGTAGAAATCTGTTCACTGAGTGAGTCAGCTCACGGGGTGGGGGGGCAACCAAGGTTGCTTCCATGTTGATCCTTGTTCAGTGTTTTCTTTTTATCTGTCTCATTAGCTCACTCACCCCCTGAAGCCCAGATGTTGCTACTTACCAGCTTGTCATTCCTGCTCCTGTAATGACTACCACAGAAACCAGCACTAATCGCTGCTGTGCAATTAAATAGGCACTTCATCTCTCTTCAGGCTGTCAAGCGCTCTCTCCATCTGAGTTCTGCTGGTACAGGAGAAGCTGGTGGTGAGATGTTTGATGACTTCTGGTTTTGGTCATGGAGGATTGAGCTGCTCTTCAGCAGACGGGCAGATCAGAACCTCTGTTCTGGGCAGAGAAGGTGACTTCAACACCTGCTGCTTACCCCTTCCAGGTAGGGAGGGGGCCAAGAAATGCATGTGAAGTTCTGAGGGGATTTACTTTGGCTGACGAGGAACTCCAGTGGGGTTTCTTTTTGGCTTTGAAGAGTCCCCTGAGAAGGATTGCATTCCATTCTATATTGCATTCTATATGGTCTAGGACCTGCCTACCTTAGGGACCGTCTCTCCCCACACCCCCCCCAGAGAGTACTACGATCGGGCTCAAAAAATCTACTAGCAATCCCCGGGCCAAGGGAGGCCCGTCTGAAATCCACCAGGGATCGGGCCTTCTCGATGGCTGCGCCTTACTGGTGGAACCAACCGCCGGAGGAGGTGCGGGCCCTGCGGGACCTAGGGCAGTTCCGCAGGGCCTGCAAGACAGTCCTCTTCCAGCAGGCCTATAACATCTAACTGAAAATGTGAATATTTTTAGATGGAACTAAAAATGCACCTACCGACCGCTGGTTTTTATTCCTATTTGTATTTTAATTATGGTTTTAACTTATTATGTAAATATTTTTAAGTTGAATTGTGTGAATTGAAATGTTGTGAGCCGCCCTGAGCCACTTCGGTGGGAAGGGCGGGATATAAGTCTAGATATAAATAAATAAATAAATAAATAAATAAATAAATAAATAAATAAATAAATAAATAAATAAATTGTCTACAGAGGATTTCTGAGGCCATTAATTGGCTTAAATCCACCAAGATACAAAGCTTCTATGAGACTGATTAGCATTGGAGAACTTATGGAGCAGTGCAAAGAAGGATAAAAGAACCGAAGGTTATAGATTTATATCTATCACTCCAGGGTGAATAAAAGACTAAATAAAACTAAAAGCAAAGGTCTGGAGCCAGAAAAGCAATAATATATCTAGGAGTGTAAAGGAGGGGCTGAAATTGGGACTTTAAAATTGTGAGAAACAAGCTTAAAAGAGGAAAAATAGACTTTGTTTGGCATACCTGTGGTTTGAACAGAAAGCTCCTCCCAGAAGATCGGCTGAGCTGGTGACTACAGTACAGGAAGTTTAGTCATTGAAACAACGTGAGATTTCATAACCATAGAAAACGAGACTTCGTGTCAAAAAAGGAAGGAAGGTAAAGGACGGTGCCATTAAGAGAAGGGAAAAATAACAAGTCCTCCAGCCCTCGTTAGGACCCAAAACCATAGAGAAGCATAAAACACCATTAAAAAAGGTCAAAATTTTAAAAGTTAATAAAAAGAAATTTGAACATTGAAAAATAGCAGAGCCAGCAGGTATCATCATTAAAAGGTATAAACTATTGGAATATATACTTAAAACTAATTTTGGTGCTGTTTTGGTGAAAAAAGGAAAAAAAGTTTTTAAACTGATAAAAAAACTGTGGCTGCCATTTTGTGCAAAAAAATTTTTCCAACAAATTAATATCTTGACAGGAGCATCAGAGAATAGCGTTTTGGGGCTTATTTAACAGGGCATGATCTAATCTATAAGACTGTGTGCTCAAAACTTGAATTTGAGAGGTCAACTTTTGAACCTATTTAAAGCAACAGTCAAGCAGCCATGATGGAGCTGAGATCAGCAATAAGGCAGCAACGTATGAGGGCTGGATCACTTGAAAGAGAGGGAATGGCTAAATCTAAACCAGACAAGACAGATAAAGCAGAATGGCAAGTAGCAATGGATGCCATGGAAGCAAGATTTACAAACATAATTAGAGAAACAAAAACAGAGCTAAAAAGAGACATTGAAACGAGTGCAGAAGATGTGAAAAAAGATTTGAAAAAAGATATTGAAGATCTTAGAAAAGATTCACAAGCAGCTTTGCAAAAAGTGCAAAAAGTAGAAGAAAAGGTGAAAGACCTAGATATGAGAATGGACCATGCAGAGTCCACTATGCAAAAATTGCAAGAGAAAGCATTACTAGCTGACTGTAAATTTATGGAGAACCAACTACTGCTAAGAGATGTGGCTGAGTCTACTATTACTAATCTAAGGACATATATAATTAAAATTATTGCTGAATTTTTAGAAGAGGACCCAGAAGAAACTAATCATTACTATGATTATATTTACATAGTAAATTCGGAATATGCAAAAAAAATAAACTACCAAGAGATGTGGTGGTAAGATTTGTGACAAGAGACATGGTGGGAAGAATTCTTAGTAAACAATTTAGGAGCCCACTGGAGGTGGATGGCAGCAAAGTAAGAATTATGAAAGAACTGCCAAGGAAAGTCATCAGTGACAGGAGACACTACAAAAGGCTGACAGAAAAGCTGAGAGAAAAAGAAATAAGATACAGATAGAAACTTCCATAGGGTTTGAGTTTTGAATTCAAAGGACAGAGATTTACCATCACAACCATTAAACAAATGACAAACTTTTTGAGTGAGCATAAAGACTTTGGGAACCAGATCAAGAATAAAAACCATTATGGATTATAAATTAATATCTTGGAATATAAATGGACTTTACTCACAACAAAAAAAAGGACAACTTTTCACTGGATTGGAAAACAAAAATGTAACATAATTTGTTTACAAGAAGTACACATCAAACAAACGTATTACAAATTTTTATGGAATAAACAACTTGGTGTGGAATTTTTTTCATTGGCTAAGGAGAAAAAAAGAGGTGTAGTATTTTATATCAAACAAGAACTTGAACCAAAATTAATATTTAAAGATGGTGATGGCAGATATATAGCAGTAGAAGTGACACTGAATTATAAAAGAACTTTGTTGCTGGGAGTATATGCTCCAAATGGAGCAAAAGACTCTTTTTTTAAGGATATAATGCAACAATTGGACCAAGTTGTGCATGATCAAATTATGATAATGGGAGAGTTTAATGGAACAGTGAAAAATATTCTGGACAGAACTGGGAAAAAAATAACGAAGGGAAACTACTGAAATCATTCTTTGAACTGGTAAAACAAGAGAGTTTAGAGGATCTATGGAGGGAATTAAACCCCAAAGAACATGATTATACTTACTTCTCGGCAAGGCAAACTCTTTTTCGAGAATTAACATGATTTGGGCCACAAAAGATCTTGGACTTTTAACGAAGAAAATAGAGATACTTCCTAAAATAAGAGCAGACCATAATCCAATATTGTGGTCTGCAAAATCAGGGAAAAAGACTCTAAGATGGTAGATAAATGAGGATTTGCTACAGAAACAGGAAATAGTGGTTTCTCTGGAAAATGAAACTAAATGCTCCTTCCAAATAAATGAAAAAGAAGATACCCTGTTTCAAATTGTGTGGGATGCATATACAGCAGTAATGAGGGGAATTTTGATTACATTGAACAAGGATAAAAGAACCAAAAATAAACAAATGATGGACATTTAGAAAGAAACTGGCAAAAAAGAGAAAGAGCTTAAAAAACGACCTGGGAAAAAGATGATTATAAGAGAAATTACAATACTACAAAGCCAACTGAGCCACTTGCTGAATAAAGAATTGGAATGGAATTTAAAAAGACTACAGTAGAAATTTTTTGAAGGTGAGAATAAACCCGGAAAATATCTTGCATGGCAAATGAAAAAAAGAAGGGAGAATAAAGTAATTAACAAAATTGTATCTGGAAAAAAAAAACATTGTTGACCATGAAGGCATTAAAAGGGAATTTTACAAATATTATGCCAAGCTGTTTAAAAGCCAAAATGTTGATAGAAAAAGAATTGATGAGTATCTACAGAATATTAAGGTCAACTCATTAACAAAAACATGGAGAATTTGTTGAATAAACCAATTGAGAGAGGAGAAATAGAAGAGGCAATCAACTTAATGAAATTAGGAAAAGCACCTGGTCCAGATGGCTTCACAGCAAAATTTTATAAAGTTCTTGCTGTTATTACCAAAACTTCAGACATCGATGAACACTATAAGATTAGATGGGAAAGTTCCTAGTACATGGAAAGAAGCAGTAATTTCTTTGATACCAAAAGAGGATAGAGACACCACAAATGTGAAAAATTATAGACCAATTTCATTATTAAACAATGACTATAAAATATACGCAAGGATCTTTAGTAGAACACCTTAAACAGCATTTGAAAAGTTCTATTAAAGAAGAACAAACAAGCAACTTGCCCAGATCTCCAGGGAGAGCTCATTCCACCAGGCAGAGACCAGGGTCGAAAAGGCCTTGGCCCTCATCAAGGCCTGATGGACTTCTCCAAGTCAAGTCAACCCGTGGCTTGGAAAATGCATTTAAAGTTGCTTTCTTTCCACCTCCCCATCTACACTCCTTCCTTCATTCTTGTGACTCTCAAACATCTGATGTTCATGTCTTAAAATAAACATCTGTTTATGCTATGTGGCTCTTATATTAAGCAAATTTGGCCACCCTTGCTTTAGACTGATCTTGCATTGAGCAAGAGATTGGACTGAATAGTCTGTTTGGCTCCTTCCATCTCTGATTCTAAACAAAGAGTTTCAGCTTCCTTTGCAAATAGATTAAGTGGGTCAGGATGTTCTGACTCCCCTCATTTTTGGCACTGCAAATACCACCATTGTCCTGAAGCTGATGACAAAGTTTGAGAATCTTAGCTTTATTTTCTGATGATTTAGGCTATGCCTGCCGCAAACAGACAATCTTAGTTTGCATTACAAATTATATGAGGGTGGGTATCTGCACCTAATGTGGCCAGGAGGTTCTGATTCCCTTTGTTTCTAGTACCGCAGTTCCTACAATCATCCTGAAGCTGGTTGCCAATTTTGATACTCAGGGCTTCATTTTATTATGTGTTGCGCCTGCCAGAGGCAACCATAGTTTCCAATGCAAAAGGCTTATCTACCCACCAGTGGAGCAAAAATATCTTGGTTAGTAATCATGAAAAAAATCTCAAGGGATAAAACTCTGACATTTTTAGCAACACAGTAGTAGTAGGCACTTTTTCATATAGCTCAGTGCCTCTTAAAATGTATAGAACTACAGACTTCAGAATTCTATTACAAAGCATGTATTATTGACATGCCATCCACATTATGTAGCACATTAAGCTGTGTGTGTGTGAGAAAAAATATTTTAATTTCTTTGTTCTGCTCAGATTACCTTTCTCATAATAAACAGCTATTGTGAAGATTTATAATTATTAACCTGCTTCACTATCTCTGCAATGTGATCACTATAAATGGAAGAGGCAGACTGGACTGGAAGAGGCAAAATTAAGAAAGTACACTGGTGGATTTATGTTGATACACTGTGGGTGCGGCCACATCTCACATTAAAAGTGGGTGTGTAGCGCTCAAATTTGAACAGCTGAATATTGATTCGATGCAGGGCTGTTCAGACAAGCATCCAAGAATGCGACTCATTCTGTTGTTGAGCAATCGCACATCCAAAACTATCATGCTCTTTTCTTGGAGCATGTGTGATCAGATGTTGATTTCTGGGAGGGAGGGGGGTCCATTGAACATGCGCCCAACTGTTTGGAGGTGGAAAATCAAACAATGCTTCAGAGGCAGGGGGAAAGGGGGAAAATTTCCAGAATTAACATTGCAGATTCAAACCAGGAAACTGCCAGGAATTAATTTCCTAGAAATTCGCAGTGACAATGATATCTGAAAATCCTCCACATTGAAAAAAATATTTTTTTTTCCTGTTCTGAAGAGTGGGATAACGTCCCCCCCCCCCGATCCTGTGTTGATTGGAGAAGCAGAAGCGTCACCTCAGATTCCCAGATGATCTGGCAAAGCGCATGTCTGCTGGGGCTTTTTTTTTTTTTAAAGGTAGGAGTGGTGGTAAACATTCCAAGGGGCAGTATCGTGTGTGAGCTGTCCAAACAGGAAAAAGCCGATTTGTGCCACTGTTTTGAAAAAGGGCCGGACTTTCTGCACTGTCAAATTAATGCGGCACTGATCCGCAGCAAGTCGGAATGACCCTGGATGACGCTCGATTGCCAGATGTGGATGTCTGAATGAACACATTTAATCCGTCAGTGAGACGGAGCTGTGTCGCCACTAATGGTACGTCTGGCTGCACCCTGTATGATGAATTGGATCTGACCAACTTTTGCTGTGATGAAAAAGGCAGGAAGGGTCCACTTTATCCCCAAAAAATGGTATGTTGATGGTCGTGGGCAGGGCTGCATTATTACTTCCATGGGCTCTAGGCACTTTTGCCTTTCTGGGCCTCTCCCACCATAATAACATCAATATTAAAAATTATTTTATGTAACTTAAAATTCTTCAACATTTTATGTTTTCTGTTTGAGGGAAAATGTAATAAATTTTCATGGACCTTAACATTTCATTCTTTTCTTCACCTCTAAAAGTTCATCCCTCCTGATTTTAAAAGAAATTAAAACATTTTGTGGGCCCCTAAAAGTACTGTGGGCCCTAGGCACTGTACCTAATACATGTAAGTCCTGATCACAGGATGAAGCTGTTTGAAAGGAAAGTAGAAAGAAAAATTAGGTGAGACTGAGCGGAAAATCTGTCTGGATCCAACCTGGTGACTATTGTGCCTGTTGCATACAAGAAGGCATATGGGTGGCAAGGCTATATTTATTTTTTACTTCTCATTACCATGAAAAAATTAGTCTCATAGAGTCCGAATGCTGACATAAATAACATAATTTGGAAAGAAAAGCTGGCTAAGAGACAAAAGAGTGTCAGATGTCAAATATCTGCTTGTTCATGGCTGAATGAATGCCTTCTACTTAAAGCTATCTCTCTCAGCTTGACTTCGCGAACGAAGATTTAAGAAGAGTGCAGTAGTCCACGTCTGCTGCAGGCTCGCTGGTGGCTGAAGAGACCAATGCGGGACAGGCAGATCCGGCCACAGTGGCTGCAGGGAAAAGTCTGGTTTGGGGTTGGTGCTGTAGCAGTGCGATTCTTCCTCAATCTCCTTTTGTCCTCAAGACCAGCTATGCGTGCGTTCTCAAAGGAAGAGACAGCCTGGTGGATGGTGTGCCTCCATGCTTTGCGATCTGAGGCTAGGTCAGACCACTGGTGATGGTTGATGCGACAGGTGCCGAGGGATTTCTTCAAGGAGTCCTTGTACCTCTTCTTTGGTGCCCCTCTATTTCGATGGCCAGTGGAAAGTTCGCCATACAGAGCAATCTTGGGAAGGCGGTGGTTTTCCATCCTAGAAATATGCCCTGCCCAGCGCAGCTGCGTCTTCAACAGCAGTGCCTCGATGCTTGTAACCTCCCCCCTCTTGAGGACTTCAGTGTTGGTCACAAAGTCACTCCAGTGGATGTTGAGGATGGTGCGAAGGCAGCGCTGATGAAAGCGCTCAAGGAGTCGCAGGTGATGACGGTATAAAACCCACGATTCGGAGCCGTAGATGAGGGTTGTCATCACAACCGCTTTGTAAACATTGATCTTTGTGCCTTTTTTCAGATGCTTGTTGCTCCACACTCTTTTGTGCAGTCGGCCAAATGCACGGTTTGCCTTTGCCAGCCTGTTGTCAATCTCCTTGTCGATCTTGGCATCTGAGGAGATGATGCACCCCAGGTAGCTGAATTGCTGGACTGTCTTCAGAACTGATTCACCCACAGTGATGCAGGGAGGGTGATAATCTTCCTGGGGTGCAGGCTGGTGGAGAACTTCTGTCTTCTTCAGACTAACTTCTAGGCCGAATAGCTTGGCAGCCTCTGCAAAACAGGACGTCATATGCTGCAAAGCTGATACCGAGTGGGAGACGAGTGCAGCATCATCAGCAAACAGTAGCTCTCGGATAAGTTTTTCCATTGTCTTGGAGTGAGCCTTTAGTTGCCTCAGGTTGAACAGGCTGCCATCAGTGCGATAGCAGATGTAGACACCATCGTCATCATCTATTTTTTTAAAATATTTTTATGTTTTATTGACTCCTGTACAATTGACCATTACATATGAATGTTGGAATTACAAATAACCCTTCCCCCCCCCCCCAACCCTCCCCATCTTCTCTTAGTCTTTTCCCCTCAGCCAAGGGCACAAAGTCTTGATCTTCCACTGAATGTCCTTCCTTGTTTCTCCTGTGATCCATTCTAAATAAGGGTTCCATCTGGTCTCGATTTCCTTGACTTCATCTTCCCACGTGGAATCCTTGTTGATTGTTGCCACGATGTCAGACTGTATATAATCAAACAAATAGCTGTGCCAGATTTCTATTGACCATTTACTTTTATCTTTCCACCCCAAAGCGATGACTGCCTTCCCCGCTAGTATCATTGCCTTGACAAGATTTTGAGTGGGTCTACTTAGTGCCGGACTTCCTATTGTGCTTAACATCATATTAAAGCCAATGGTTAATGGTACATTGCAGACTTTTCTAATAAATTGAATAATTTCCCCCCAGAAGGGTTTAACCTCTTCACACTCCCACCACATATGTGCAAACCAACCCTTAAATTGTTTGCAATGCCAGCACTTGGAACTCATTCCTGGGAATATATTGGCTATTTGTGCAGGTGTTTTGTACCATTTTGTGAAAAATTTAAATTCCAGTTCTTTAAATTTGATTACTTTAATCCCTTCTAGTCCTTCCAAGATTTTCCCAGCCAAACTCTCTGTTAACTGACCTTCATGACTCCAAATCTTTTGTAAATGTACTATTATTTTATCTTTATTTGAAATCATTTTTCTGTATAGTAACCCCACTAGACCCTTCCTTTGTTTGGCCATTACTTTATATATCCCTTCCATTGGAGCGTCTAACCAAAGCTCTCCCTTTTCACTGATCTTCTTAACTATCTTATGCAAGCCTGCTATGTTTAACCAGTATTGATTACCTAAATCTTCTGTAATTTCCTGTAAAGGTTTTAGTTTACCACCCCTAAAGATATCGTCCACTCTAAAATAGCCTTTGTTTTTAAGCCTTTCCCACCATTTTATAGCATGCACCTCCTTAACAATAGCTTCTAGGGGGCTCCACCTTGAAACCTTTCCTAGCCACTGTGGGTACCATTTCATCCAGATTTCTAATGCTACTCTTCTGGGCCCTATAGCTAATTTTAGATCTTTTGTCGACACTGTGGAAAAAATTCCAAATCTTCCAATACCACTGTTAACTGCATTCTCGAAATTAATCCACTTCTGTACCTTATCCTCATTCAGATCTAGTAACGCTCTTAGTTGGAAGGCCTCATAATATTTACTTAAGTCTGGGATTCCCCAACCTAATTCTGATTTAAGGTTGTATAGAATTCTCTTATGAAACCTACAGTTTTTATTATTAAAAATCCACACTTTGATTGCTTTATTCCATTGTTCAATTTGATTTTTCCTCAAACCTAAAGGCAACGTTTGGAATAAATACATTAACTTTGGTATCAAGAACATTTTAAGAGATCTTATTCTAGTTGATATCCCTAGTATTTTATGATTCCATTTATTCATATCGCTCTCTATTTTCTTCCATATTTTACCATAGTTCTCCTTTATCATTTTGTCCATATTTTTTTGCAGGACTATCCCTAGGTATTTAAGTCTCTTGGCTCCCATTCCTATATTCGTAATGCTATTTATTTCCTGTTTTTCCTCTCTATTAACATTAAGGTATAGAATTTCTGATTTTTGCCATATTCACTCGGAGCCCTGAACACTTTTCAAAATCATCTAAAATTATCTTAATCTCTTTAGCTCCGTCTTTTGAGTTAGACATAATTACTATGATATAATCCGCAAATAAATTAATTTTCATTTCTTCATTACCTGACTTATACCCCTCTATTCTCCCCGCATTCCTAATTCGCTCTGCTAGTTGTTCTATAGCTATTATAAATATGAGCGGGGATAGTGGACAGCCTTGTCTTACCCCCCCTTGAATTGGAAACGCTTGTGAGTGGTCAGTGTTGACTCTAACTTTTGCCTTACCTCCGTTGTATATTTCCTGTATAGTGTGTAAGAACCGTTCCTCTAAACCTATCTTCTTTAATATTTGCCACAAGAATTCATGTGAGAGAGTATCAAAGGCTTTATAAACATCCAACTTTAACAGAGCTATTTTTTTCTTTTGGCCATGGTGCAGTACATTTAAGATATTTCTAATGGGATGGGCAATAGATCTACCCTCAATAAAACCGTATTGGTCCCCTTTTATGATTGACGGGATAACTCTCTTAAGTCTATTTGCTAAAACCTTAGCAAAGATCTTATAATCTTGATTTAGTAAACTAATGGGCCTATAGGAACCTACTTCTTCCGGGTCTTTCTGGGGCTTTAATATCAAAATTATTTCTGTTTCCTTCCATGAGTCCGAGGCTTTCTTTCCTTCCAAGACTTCGTTAAAAACTATCTGCAATTCGGGTGCTATAATTTCTACCATTTCTTTATAAAAGTCAGAAGTAAAGCCATCCAGCCCTGGTGATTTACCTTTTTTGAGCGCTTTTATTACTTCCTTTATCTCTTGGAGTGTAATCTCAGCTCCCAGTGAGGCTTTTGCTTCCTCCTCTATGATTAGCTTAGGTGCGTCCCACACCTCCGTTATATTCTTTTTCATATATAATTTTTTATAGAAGTCCTCAAATGCCTTAGTGATTTCCTTAGAGTTTTGAGTTGTATTATTATTAATTTTAATACTTCTAATTGATTGTTTTGCCTTTTTAACTTTCAAATAATTAGCTAACCTTTTTGCTGTATTAATGCTATTCCTCTGGAAGTCGTTCCTAATCATTATTTCCTTTTTCCACATTGTTGCCATATCTAGGGCCTCCAACTGTTTTTGAATCTCTTTAATTCTAATCTGTAAACTAGGATTACATTTTCCCATTATTTCTTTTTGTAACTCCTCCAATTCATTAAGTTTTGTTTGCCTTTTTTTATACCATTTTCTTTTTATGTCTTTTTCTTTCCTAACCAAATGGCCCCTTATTACCGCTTTAGCAGCGTCCCATAATATATTAGTTGACACAGTTCCTCTATTTTCCTTAAAATATAATTTTAACTGTGTCATTAAGTATTCCCTATCCTCTTCTTTTGCCATTACCAAGTTGTTATACCTCCAAGGTCTGTTTGTTGAGGGAAGATTTAGTTCTAATTCTATACTTATAGGGGCATGGTCAGAAATCAAAATTGGATGGGTCTTGATCTCTTTAACCACCATATTATTATTTTTTTCCAAAATTATATAATCTAAGCGGGATGCTGTTTTACGTCTACAAGAAATGTGTGTCGGGCTGGGTCTCGTGTCGGTAAACTCATGAGCGTCCTTCAAGCCCCAATCTCTTAGCTTAATACTATTGTTCTTGGTTATGTCCGTATTTAAATCGCCCACTACAATTAGTTCGCCCTCTGAAAACTGTTGTATCTTCTTAAAAACCAAGTTTAAGAATTTCCTTTGTCTTTTATTTGGTGCATAAACATTTACTATAGTGATTTTTATGGCTTCCAGCTTAAACTTAACTAACAGGTATCTACCTTCCTTATCTACTAATTTTTCAATGTTCTCCACCTTAATATCCTTACAAATCAATGTAGCCACGCCTCTAGCTTTGGAAGACCCTCTTGCTTCTGCTAAAACCTGCCACCTCAAATCTTTTCTCAATGGTTTTCTATCATTTATTTTTTTGTGAGTTTCCTGTAGGCACAACAGATCTATTCTTTGTTCTTTAGCCATTTTGATTACTCTGAATCTCTTAAGATTTGATGTTAGACCATTCACATTCAGTGAAAGGACTCTTAAAGATCTATCCATTCTCTTTATTTGTAACAAACTTGGGCCCTATTGGCTGAGGGTATTTTACTATACTTCTTACTAAAAACCCACCCCCCATTCCCTTCCCCTGTGGCACAGACAACTTTCTGGATGAGACAATCATCCTGTCTTCCACCTTCCAGGGGGTACGCACCCCGCCCTCCCCTTCTAGCTTCTAGCTAAATTTAGCTCAAAATGATTTATACTTCCCTTTAGTAGTCCGTTCTTGGCCTTTTCTCTTGTCTACTTGAGCTTCCTTCTCCTGGGTCCACATCGAGATCCACTGTTTCTTCTTCTTCTTCCTCTCTTGGGTCTCTCAGGTTGTCTGTGGCAATGCCCAGGCGAGTAAGGAGATCTCTTGCTTCCTTAGGGTTGCGGGCCACCAGCCTTTTTTCGTCTTTAAAAATAATTATTGAGGAGGGGTACCCCCAAGAGAATTTAATCTTATTGTCATATAATTTTTTCCCAAAGGGTCTCATTAGCCTTCTCTTTCTCATGGTTTCCTGGCAGAAGTCTTCTCTCACCCAAACTTTCCTTCCTCTAAAAGAAAGGTCTTTCTTTTTTTTCAAAGTCTTGAAAACTATCTGCTGAGTCTTTTCCCTTGAAAATTTAATTATGACTTCCCTTGGGGCACCACCATCTTGTCTCCTTTGCAGTCTATGAGCTCTCTCAATATCCTGAGATTGCAGAGTAACTCCTTGCTCATCCATCCAGTCTATAAGAGTTCCTTCCAGCAGTTTATTATTTATTTCCTCTGAAATTCCACCCAGGATCAAATTCGCTCTTCTGTTACGGTCAGAGAGCTCTGTAAGCTGCGAGTTCAGCTGGACTATTTTCTGTTTGTTAGATAAGGCAAGCTCGTTAGCCGAAATAGCAATGTTCCGTGTGTCTTTGAGCTCCGCAGTCAACTCTGAAACTGCATCTCTCACTGACTTAATTTCAGATCTTATCTGGTCCTGGGACGACATTATTAAAGCCTGGAAAGCAGTAATTTGCTCTGATAATTCTTTAATTGTCTTAGCCATGATGATTATTTTCCGGAGTTTCTGTTTCCGGAGTTTCCGGAGTTTCCAAGCATTTCTGTTCAGCCTGGGCTTCTAATTAAGGGGTTGATTTTTAAAATTCTATTTTAGTTTGAGAACTTATTTTAAGCTGTCTATGACCTGTTTTACCTGTTCTTTTATCTATGTTTTTGTGCTGGGCTTCCCAAGCATCTGCTTTTTTTTTAATGGGCAACTATTAATTGATAACTACCAGAAAAAAAATAATTATTTTTTCCTGTTGAATATTGGCCATTTCCCACTTGTTGACATATATTTCAAACTTCTCTAAAACAGTAAACAGGTAAGAGAACAAGAAAGTAATAGTAAAGGGAACAGACACTGTTTGTTGGAATGGGATTTTCAGATGCATAATGACTTCAGAGGAAGAAGTGCCATGGTCAGATCATTTTGTTCTGAAGGCCCAGATAGGTGTTCCTACCCCTTCCTGTTTAGGCAGTGAGCTGATGTATGCTCATTAGATGAGCTGACAGAAGACTGGAATTCCAATTTCTCTGAAGCTATTAATGAGGTTGCTCCCCAATGTCCTCTGAGATCTCATGATAATCCACCTGGTTAGGGTTGTCAGGTCCAACTCAAGAAATATCTGGGGATTTTGGGGATGGAGCCAGGAGTAAGGTTGTGACAAGCATGACTGAACTTCAAAAGGAGTTCTAGCCATCACATTTAAAGGGACTGCACATCTTTTAAATGCCTTCCCTCCATTTGGAAATACTGGAGGATAGGGGTACCTTCTCTTGGGGCTCATGGAATTGGACCCCTAGATTAATCTTTTTGAAAATTGGAAGGGGGGGGGGGTTGAGGAGAGGACCAAATGCTATGCTGAAAATTTGGTGCCTCTACCTAAAAAAACCCAGCCCCCTCAGAGCCCCAGATACCCACAGATTGATTTTCCATTATACCCTATGGGATCTCCATTGGGTATAATAGATTGCCCAGCAGACATTTCCTCTCCTCCACCACTTTCTGCCAACCCTGAAGTGTGGGGAGGGCCTCCAAACCAGGGGATTCCCTGCCCCCAGCTGGGAATTGCCAATCCTACACCTGGAATACATCATAACATAGGGGGATGAAATGAGAGCTGAGACGACTTAAGTGAGTTTGGCATCAGGAGTGCAACAACAGAGTTGCAAGAACATCATATAGGACACTCATGAAATCCTTTGAGGTGGCAGTGAAGGCTTTAAGGAAAGATTTCTTCTAAGCCTCCATTGTATCCACCCAGCACAATTATTAAGGGTGCACCTTATGAAAGAGAGCAAAAAAAGCAGGAATTCAGTTCTTAGCTGTGAGGCATTTGCAGGCTTTTTTGCAGATATCCTGTTGCTCTCCTGTGATATGCCTGCCACCATTGATACAGTATGTGAACTGGAGGACCCTTGGCTGCCTTTGGATTCAGTCTTTGAAACCTTCAACCTGCTCTCCTTTACTAATGTTAATAGGATCCTGGGTATTGTCAGACCAACTTTGTGCCTCCCAGACCCATGCCCCTTGTGGCTAGTGAAAGTTAGCGATGAGAGGATACGAAGCCCACTGATGGATATTGTCAACTGATCCCTGAAAACAGGAGCCTATCCAGAGGGCCTTAAGGAGGCCGTGGTTGTACTACTCTTAAAATCCCTCCAAGCCAGCCAATCACCACCCACTATTGAATTTATTGCTCCTGGGTGAGGTAATTAAACAGGAAGGTTATTACTCATGAGAGCCAGTTTGGTGTAGTGGTTAAGTGCATGGGCTCAAGTCAAGTTAAAGTAACCTCTAATGGCATACAACAATTTACAAACAACAGTCAGCAATAGAACAATAATCAAGAGCAATTGTTGGTACAGTCTCTCCTCCTAGAGGCAAAATGCAAAAACTAGGGCACTGCTTCTGTTGTACCAACACAATGGTTGGAAAGTAAAAAAATGTGTCCAGGCTGTTGCATGGACTGTTATACTGGAAGAACTGGATTTGGTTCTCTACTCCTCCACATGCAACTGCTGGAGTGACCTTGGGTCAGTCATAACTCTCTCAGAACTGTTCTGCTCAAGAGCAGTTCTTGTAGAGCTCTCTCAGTCCCACCTATGTCACAGGTGATCACAGTCCAGAACTAGGTGGAAAATGTAATGTTTGCCACTTGATTTATTTTGGATTGTTCTTTTAGTATTATCTTAATTTTATTATATTTTATATTGGCCAGAGCTTTGCAATAGCAGGGATTGGATGATTCATAAATTGAATATCATAAATAATAAACAATTTACTCTTTCCCTATGTAAAAACCAGCAGTTATGCCAATATAAAATAAAATAGAAAAATCAGCATTCAAGAAAGGCAGACTTACATTATGTGTTAAAAGTATGTATTGAAACTGCTAATTTCTCTGCAGCTTAAACATTACAGTGGAAAGACAGAAAGAAAAGTGGAATATACAGACTTTCATGTACACAGTGAGTGCTGAGCAAAAGTAAACTGGCTTTTCCTCTAGCTAGAGTGTTACAAATTATTTACAAGCATCATTCAGAGTGAAGAGAAAAGCCTAAACATAGAAAAAGAAGAAAAGGATATCACTTTCTGTATATTAATCCCATCCTTACCTGCCTTTTGAAGTTGATCTTGCACTGATGGTTTAGATTTTTATTCCAATGGATAGCTTCTCCACAGTGTTACTTTTTTGTTCCTGAAGGTTATTTTTTTAGCTTTAATAATACAACCTGCTAAGCCTTAACTAAAATGTTTAAATGGTAGGAGTAAGTATTTAGATATTAATTAACCAAGATCTGAATTTATACCCCATTCTGTAATATCATTATTACTACTAATGCAAATTCAACAATTATTGACAAAGCAAGCCATTATTCTAGTGCCCTCCCCCCTCCTTTCTTTTTTGATCTTTCAGAGAAAGACAGATGAGAGAATCACTCCGTAGCTAATTTGTTTGGCGTATACTTCCTAATCAGGGTTCCCAGAGTTTGATAGAAGCATTGAATGAGGTTGTAACTCCACCTATAGGCCTTGGTCACCCATGTGCTTTGTGGAGGGCATAGTCAGGCTGCACTACAGGGGCAACCCTCAGTAGCACTTGGCACATGGAACACTATGACACTCTGTGCATTCTAAGTCAGGCTTGGCACACAAAATGAAGGATGACAGCACTTTGGTCAAGCTGACCCACATACTAGCACTGAGCAAATGAAGATAAGCGTGCATCTTATCTTTTTATCTCTGGCTAAGGTAGCCCTGGAGAAAACTGACACCTGGCTAATTCCATCATTCCCCCAACTTCTATGGAATGCACTGACTTGGAAAAAGCTCCTTTTCTTATGAGAATCTATTTCTGTTTCCAACTTTTGTCCTCTGTCAATAACACCTCTGGGTGCATTGATATCAATATTTCCTGTCAATACCCTGTCTTCAGCTCCTGATTCTCCTGCTCCACCTCGATATTAATTGCTTTCTTGCCTCTATTCAAATAATCTAATCACCCTACCTGGTTTCAATTCTTCTTGACACGCCTTTTCAGCAATGGGCTTATAACACCTATTAGGCACACCTGAAACCCATCACCTAGCTTCCTGAGACCATTTGTCTCATCAAGATCCATCAATTTGCTCCTGCACACATTGTCACACCACTTCATAGTCCCATCTATGGAACAGCCCCATCTAAGGAACAGCCTGACCACCTATGTCTCTGGATATGTTTTTGCCTATTTAAAGAGGGATTCTGAACATGCTCAGTGTGTTCAGTATTGGCGCCTTCAGACTTGCACCCCCAAACTCTGGGTACCCTCCACAGTATAGCACTGGTTGTTCTGTTACTCTTCTTCATGGATGTCAACTCTCCAGGACAGGTAAATATGATCTCTCTTCCGCACCAATCTCATTCCCTATTCACTGAACTAACTACTATTTTTCTGATGTTATTGTGTGTGTGTGTTAGTTTAATTGTGTGTGCATGTGTTTTTATCATATTATTTTATTTTAATAAAATTCCTTTCTTTATTCAATTAGATTGGTCATTTCAAAATATCTCTCTCTGAACTAGTACTGGTATACACCTTGTGGAAGGAAATCTTTTTCCTAAAGTACTCTATCTGGGTCTGCCTCTACTAATTCCTCCCATAAAAAGAGGAGACCCCCAGTATTTCTGGTAACAAGGTCATTTGTCTTATGATGATAGGGAGTGGAAGTTAGGTGTTTAACTCATCATTTGTCTCATTTGTTGGAGATGAAGGTACCACACCCATCTGTTAAGATTTCCCTTGGTATTCCCAGTCTGATAAATATAGAGAGGAGGGCATCTTCCACAGAAGATGTGTTGATTTTAGACAAAGTCTGGATTTCAGGGTATCTAGTTCCAAAATCCAACAAAACTAGCACATAGCAATTTTCCCTCTAAGTGAGTTTGTTGAACCACGCCCATGCACTCCCAAAGTGCTCTAATGATGGGCAGACTTTGCAACAAATCTTTTGCATGGCCTTTGGCCTTTATCCACTTGCTGATGAATAATGCAGGAATGGCCCTCCCACAACTGACAAGGGGAAGTTTTGGGCTTCCTTCTCTTGGTTTTGTTACGCCCCAGATGTCCACTCAGCACAGTGTAGTGCACTAGACTCAAAAGTTTCTGCCTGTTTGCTTTCAGCACTAGCAGATGATACTGTGGCTTCCTATTCTTAGGATACTTCCTGGAAAGAACCTCTTTATACTGCAGCTTATCCCTGACCACAAATCTGGAAGGCTCTGGTTAGACAGCCTCAGTGGCTTTTATACCTTGGACCAAGCTTCCTGCAATCTCCTTCCTGCTGTTTTTGGGATACAGGAGAAGGGACAAAGGTTTGGAGACTGCTGCTCTCCCTCAGCTCCACTCAAAGCTGAAAGGGACTTTGCCTGTGTCATGATCCTGGGCCTAGTGAGACGTACAGGCTCCAGAGAAGCCTGCCTTGAAGTATTACAGAAAGCCTACATTTCCCAGGATCGCTTCTGTCCCTCTAATTGGGTGGCAAGGTTTTGGAGGGAAACTAGCCCAGAGAGGGGTGGGACCTGGGAGAAAGGAGGGAAAGGGCTAAGCACAGACACGTGTGTTCTTTCCTGGAGAGGCTACAGGCAGAGAGGTTCTCTGTCTAGAGAGATGCAGACAGAGGAGTGCTCTCTGGAACAGGCAATAGGAAGATCCCTCACCCAAGCGAGGTGGTGAGTTTTGGTATTAGAGTAGGGACGGTATAGCTAAATGTGTCAGTGTTTTTGTTTATTTGCACCAACCTTTACTGTTTCATATTAACTATAGCACTAAATCTTTATCACCCACTTATCGTTTTAGAGCAGGGTTTCCCAGACTTTTCCCCCCTGTAGCCGAGTTATCTTTACACTTCTCCTTCATGACCCAGTAAAATGTGGGGGTAGAGACAGGAGACTTTGGGGGTGAAGCCAGGAGACAGGAAATGATGTCATTTATTGTGGTGTCACTTCCAGGTCAAGGGTCAAATGATGTCACTTCCAGGGCACACTGAATCAAAACTTCATATCTTCCTGTGATGTCACTTCCAGGGCACTCCCCCAAACCTGCCTCTTCTTCTGAAGTAACTTCATTTTCAGAAAAATCTCTGAAACTCATGCTGAGCCAAAATGGAGGAACACACAGGAGGAAACCCTAGCCAATGTCTTTGGCTCATCTGCTTAAGTTTTAAAAGGCTAAATGTTTCATCACTGCTTCTGAACCTTTGCACTCTGTTCACATTTCAGGGAGAAGCTAATACGAATGACAACAAATGCTTTTTGGCAGGTATTGGTTCTTTCCCAATGATTATAGGAATGCACAGAATTTAAAAAGGATCTGAAGACCAGCTTGTAAGCAAGAAATGTTTTTAAAGTCTTCCAAAAGCCCTTGACAAAATTGACACATTCCTATTGTCATTCAGAAAGAGCCATTGTATCCCCACAGTCATTCCTTTCAGCGTCATTCACGTCTCAGTCCAAGATAGTCCCCACCACTGCCAGAAAGCAGCTACTGTGCTCTACAGCTGATCTCCCCCAAGCCAGCAAGCAAATGGGCAGGTAAGGGGACATGCTACTAGAAGTTTCCCTTTCTCTGCTCTTTGAACCAGGCGCTACCACAGTGCCTAGCCATGAATACATGAAGCTGCCATTCTGGAAGTGTTTTATGAAGATAATACGTGCCGGTGCCACAAGCCAGCAAGCGCAAAAAGGAAAGACTGCATTTTCCCAGGCACAATCTCTCTCTCTCTCTCTCTCTCTCTCTCTCTCTCTCTCTCTCTCTCTCTCTCTCTCTCTCTCTCAGAAGGGGTGTGTGTGTTGGAAGAACATCACTCCTGCATTTGAAATGCTGTGATGTCATGCTGATGGGGAAGAAACTCAAGGGAGAATCCTCTGAAATGCACATAACCATTCAAGACAAGGGATAAACACTGTTGGGTTGGGCTTTGTTGCCTTTCTGGGTGGTGCGGTTGGGGAGAAAGGGACCGTCAGTCTGGCTGGGCACAAAGCAAAGAAACAACTCAAGGGACAAGCCCTGGCAAAGATGGAACAAGCCTCAAACACAGGCAAGTGTCAGGGCGGGAGTTTCCAAACAGCATCATCAAGGCGCAGTGCATTCATGGCTAGTCTGGAGAGGCAAGAGAGGTGAGTCCTCCCCCAGCGAAGGAGACACAGCTCCGTCTCTCTCCAGGTTTCCACTTCTGTTGCCATTGCTTTGCTCTCAAAACACCCCTCTTCCTTTCTCCCCCACCTCTCACCTTCACCTGCCAACTTCAGAGAGAGAGAGATGCAGAGCTGACTCTGTCACCTCCCCCTCAAGGTTCGGCACAGAAAGGGGAGGGAAAAGCGAACCCTTTGGTGCATGCGTAGACTTAAGGCTGCTGGGGGCGGGGCTAGCTAGGGCTTTTCTTGCAACCCAGCATTGAGGCTTGTGTGGACCGGCACCGGATTGCAACCCAACAAATGGGAAATGCTGTTTTAGAGCACTAATAATAAATCTCTTTTGTTGTTATACTGCCTGGGTTCTCATGTCTCCTTGGTCACAGTTAGGTATTTATTAATAAGGAAGACAAGGGTGGTTGGGTGCTCTGGGACCTCCCATGCAGACCCTTACCAGAGTGGTGGCAGCCAGAAGGCCCTCCTAGGCCTGGCTCTTTCATTTTAGGAAAATTACAAAGGTTTGGTAAGATCTGTAGCCTTTCTGACTAATTTATGAAGTTGCCTCTCCCTTTAATCTCTGCCTCCGGGTAGGGCACTTCTTCTATTCTAGCTTTTCCTGCAACATCTTCTGTCACTTTGCCTGACAGCTCAGGGAATATCTCCTTCCCACTGTCTGCTTCCCAGGAGGTCTGGAGCATACTCTGAGTAGAGGCTTCTGGTGATTGCCTACATTGGGCAGAATGCAGATGCATGCATGTCTTTATTATGAATTTGGTTGGCTAGATTCTATGGATCATGACATCCTGCAAGGTTGTCTGGCCCCTTTAGACTATTTACACTCTGGCTCTGAGGAGTTTAACTGCTGGAGTATCATAGGGTGTCACCAAAACATATTCATTCAGCATAGTCTGCCTGGAGCTAATCAGGCTGGCCTGAACAGAAGGTATCTGGAAACCTGAGTCATGAACTGCAAATGTTTGCTTGTTCCCACTTAGGTAGTCTCTCCCCTTGTCTCAGTTACATCCTCCCACCTTTTATTGCAGCTCAATATTCTGCATACATACTGGAGTCTTCTGGTTTTTCCTTCTTGTACTACAGAGGATAATTCTTGAGCAAATACCTGTCAGAACTGCAGCTGAAATTGTGAACTTCTTTAGGGGCTTGGGCATCTATTCAAGGTTTTCATACCCCCCCCCCCGATATACTGGAAGTACAAGATATAGGTGAAAGTAACCCATATATTGGTGACAACCCAACCCAAATCTCCAGATGACCTCACCTAGTTTCATGTAGTTGCTGAATAATATAATGTCCAGCAACTACATGTTATAATCTCACCTGCGATATTAGTATGGATATCAGATGCTCTGGAAGTTACAAAGTTACCATTTCAGCATTTAAGATGCCAGGAGGACAAGGAAGGAAGACCTCATCGAAAGGTTTCCAATGAGTCCAGTCCGCCACCAATGTCATTGATGCCATCACTGCCTTAACAGGTATAGTGAGAGAGACAGAGTTATGGAGCACAGTCTTCTCTTCTTGATAAGGGAAGATTAGAGGCTCCAAGGGAGAGGTATCCTGTCAAGATCCCTTTAGGGTCTACATTTTTTATATAAACTTGAAGGAAAAAGCTCTCCTTCATTAAGTGTAAGGGCAAATGAAGGTCTTCCACAGATCAATTCTCTGAACAAAAAACAAACAAACTGAATTTCTCAAAGACTATACTACAGAAATTTTTTCAGTTACTGAACACAGATTTTTCCAATGAAAGCTTTCAAGGGAATATGCAAGTATCTTAAAATAAAGAGTGAGCTGTAAGAACCAATGAATACCTTTAGCAAGTAGACAGTTTACAAGGATTGGCCTGAGGCCTAGGAAAACAAAATTATGTCAGTTGTTGAGACAAAGCATGAAGCTGAAGAAGACAATGTTAATGCAACTCTGAAAATAGCTGCAGAACCACATGAAAGTAAGGCTTTTTTTTTTTTAAGTAAGCCCATGCCTCAGATTTAGTGGAAGCTCACAGGAGCACAGGTTCTGAACCATTCTGAGAGCTCCACCTCCTCCTTTTGAGAGTTCCTCATTGTCCATTGAATAGTATGTGCAGCTGCATAACAATCCCTGGATGAGCTCCACCACCTATTTTTCCACAAAATGACCTCTGAGTGAGCCTTAACCAGACAACAACTAAATGATGGGAACTATAAACTGCCTCGTACTAATGCAACATTTGGAACAGGTCTGTAGGATGGAATTGGCCTTACCATGACTTTAATCTAGCCTGTGGCTCTTTCCTCCCCCCCCCCCTTGCCTGTCCTCATCCTTTGAAGCTGGAGGCTGCCTGCATATTTGCCTGTTTCAGCAGGAAGCTCATCTGGGCTTGCAAAATTGCAAAGAAAATACCAAATGGATTTTCCATTAAGGTTTCTGAGCCCAGATAGATTACTCTGGGACTGTTTCTAGCAAGAGAAACAGTGCTCTGGGAATGGAATGACAGGGCACAGAGTGGAATGACAGCCCCTGGGAGTAGCAGCAGCATTCTGGGAATAAAATTCCACTCTGGGAATGGAATTCCACTCTAGGGGCCCTCATTTCAATTCCAGAATGCTTCTGCTACTCCCAGGAACTATCATTTCATTCTGGGGTAGGATTGCCGAATCCAATTCAAGAAATATCTGGGGACTTTGAGGGTGGAGCCAGGAGACATTGGGGGCGGAGTCATGAGCAAGGTTGGAACAAGTACAATTGAACTCCAAAGGGAGTTCTGGCCATCACATTGAAAGGGACTGCACATCTTTTCAGTGCCTTCCCTCCATTAGAAATAATGGATAGGGGCACCTTCTTTGGAGGCTCATAGAATTGCCCCCCCTGGTCCAATCCTTTTGAAACTTGGAAGGCATTTTGAGGAAAGGCATCAGATGCTATGCTGCAAATTTGGTGCCTCTATCCCAAAGAACATCCTCCCCAGAGCCTCAGATACCCGCAGATCAATTCCCCATTATTCCCTATAGGAATCGTTCTACATAGGGAATAACAGAGTGCCTAGTAGACATTTCCCTCCCCCC
The DNA here is from genome assembly GCF_032191835.1 of Heteronotia binoei. Taxonomy (NCBI): domain Eukaryota; kingdom Metazoa; phylum Chordata; class Lepidosauria; order Squamata; family Gekkonidae; genus Heteronotia; species Heteronotia binoei. The sequence goes on from NC_083225.1 coordinate 128,536,722, forward strand.
CATGTTTTCTAAAGCTTTCTAAAGCGGGGGGAGGGCCTCCAACCCAGGGAATCCCCTTCCTCCTCTCTCTCTCTCTCACACACACACTACTGGGTCTGGTTCCTCCACAGCTTTACTTGATCTGATAATGAAAGCAAAACAAATGGAGAGTCTGTGCTCTGACGAAACTACTGCTGACCCTTCTCCAGGAAGCACTTCCTGTTTCCTGCTCCACTTTAAAGGCACACATTTGAAAAACAAACCTGTTTGCAGGTTTCTAAACCTCCCGGAGCTCTAGAGGTACATGGAGACTGTGGGGGCGGGGCTTCCCCCCGCCAGCCAGCTGGCTGGGGGCAGGCAGAAGCCTGTAAAACTGAGGGATCCCCCACTGGGTTCTGGGGATTGGGAAACCTACTCATTCCAATCCCAGAATAGTCTATTTGGGCTCAGATACCTGAAATACCTTACCTTTGTATCCTGCTGAAGCTGTTGGTTGCTGTCTCCTTGCCAATAAATGTCTGATGTTTTGAGCCAACTTGTCTTTGCTGAATGGACCTGAGATGTTTTGAACCAACTTGTTTCTGCTAAATGGACCTGAGAACAGGTGCCTGAGTACTCCAACTGCAAACCCAAAGGCAAAGGGGGACATTTTACTGGAGACCCTCAAGTAGACTGGTATGGGGGGGGGGGGAGAAGCTTATAATGCCCAGCCATTTCATGTTTTCCTAGGCTCAGAGCATTCTTGCTTACATTTTTAGTTTCTGCTATGATCGTTGTGCTTTTTCTTGATGTTTCATTTAAAAAATTGAATTGCCAAATCCCACTATTCCCCCACATTTTTATTTTAGGCAGGCATCTTTTAAGTGAGGGAAGGTTTGGGAGGTGTCAGACTGCTAAATAAAATATCACAAGTGTTTTAGGCATGTTTGTATTTTAAGGAAGAAATCAATATATTTGTGTCTGTCTGTATCCTTTATAAAATGTATATCTCTGCTACCTGGCATTACATTTTATGACATGCTTGGCCTGAGCCCACAAAGTCCCATTTATGTCAGATCTGTCTCTCATAACAAATGAGTTTGACACCCCTGATTTAGAACAAAAGTAGGATAATTCGTGGATCCACTGCATCTATCAGTGCAACCATCAAAAATTCCAATGGTGGAAAAAAATCACACTAAGTGAAAGACTATAGTAGGTTGTATATTTCTGTGACAGGTATGTTCCAAAAAACACTAAATTAACTGACAGAGCTTGCATGTTATGGATGAACTCAATATGAAGTCCACAGAGGTGCACCATAGATTTCTTGCCTGGAAATAATGTCACCCACTGTGCTACTTATGTATGAAAAAGGAGATGTTTGACCTCCAGCTACGCTGCTGGATGGATTAAGTATTGCAGGAGATATTTGATACTAAACTAAATGCTGCATAGAAACCAAGGTGGCAGTTGAAGTCATAGTAGCTGCTTTGGAAATTCTGAGCACAAAATAGATAAAGTAGTAATTTTGCCAGAGTGCTTGTCTGTAATAAATAAATAAATGAACAATTTTCTTTTTTTCCTCACTCACTGCTTATTATATTATTATGCTTTTTGTAAGATTATTTAATTTAACTGTGTAATCTCATCTTGTTGCATTGTTTAATGGCTGGCATTTTTACATTGTTTTTATAATTCTGTAATTCATCTTGAGTCTTAACAAGAAAAGTGATAAATGAAGTAAGTATAGGAAAAATAGAGGGCTATAATATAATGTTATGCAAGTTTCGCCATCTTTTACCTGTTTAAAATTGTTTCATTAGTTTTAAGATGTATATGTTGACCAGTTTTTAATGTTTATTAATCCTTGTTGTTATCCACCCTGAGCCCACTTGCAGGGAAGGTGGGATACAAATCTAAAAAATAAAATACTGCCTATAACAATGTAATTGAAATTCAACACATTTTTATTACAGTTTTCTGCTATTCTGGACACTGATGTTCCAAAAACCTGTCTAGACACTATCACTTCCATCCAATAACATTCTAGTTATGTAAGACATTTCCAGTGGGATGATTTATAGACTATATAACAATTATTATCATTTTCAAACATAAGCTTTCCTATGCAAATGTTTGTGAGGTGAAAAAATAATAGAAATGTAAAAGAATTTGTTGGGCTATTGCAAAGGTGGCAAACATGTAGCCCAAGGGCTGAAACCAGCCTATCCAAGCCTGTTATTTGGCCTGCAAGCAAGGAGGGTGATGGTGGCAGCAGCAAGAGCAGCTTAAAGACCCACATCAGTTTGGCTGGCTGAATAGTCCTCCCTTCATCTCTCTCTCAGTTGGGCACATGCGCAGCCATCTCCCCTCCTCTTCCTGTCAGAAGTAGGGGGGTCACCATCTCCCCATGAGTGTGCATGCATGGTGGGCCTCCCCTTTTGCTTCAGGAGCAGAAGCAACCTCTTTCACCACTGTTGCCACAATCTTTTCCTCGGCTTCCTCTCTCACTCTTTCTCCTCTGTGATACCAGAGATGGGAGGGAAAAAGTAATTGTGTGAGAATATTGTGGTAGTGGTGGGAGCTGCTGATGGAAACAGGTGTTAGGGGAACTGTAGGAATGTGAATGCCAGAGGAACACAGAATGGCTGAAATGCATGCAATAGGGTGCAGGGTGGAAACTGCACTTGGAAAACCATGTGGTGAGGGATGTGCTGAATGGGGGGGGGGGGTGGAGGGAAGTGACATGCAAGAGCAGGGGTGTAGTTGGAGGCTTAGAAAAAAAAGAAATCTTGAACCTCCTTAAAAACTTATTTTTATTTATTTATTTAGTTTTCTATCCTGCCATCTCTGCAAACAGACTCAGGGTGGCTAACAGTCAATTAAAAAACAATTTATGATTATAATTTTAAACAATAAAATAACAATTAAAATACATTTCAAGGTACTCAAAACTTCAGTATAGGTGGGATCATAACTTTCTTTCTGACAGTGATCCTATAGTGAATGTAATTCCTTATGAGTGATATCGCTCAGCAGTGTAGGGTGGCAGTCCTCTCCCATTTAAGTATTAAAGGCCTGTCAAAATAGTTCAGTTTTACAGGCCCCGTGGAATTGGGAGAGGTTCCACAGGGCCCTTATGGCCTCCAGGAAGGCGTTCCACATTTCTGGTGCTGCCACTTAGAAGGCCCAAGTCCGTGTAGAACACAGTCTGGCCTCCCTTGGTCCGGGGATAGATAGTAGGTTTTGTGTCCCTGAATGCAGTGCTCTCTGGGGAACATATTGAGAAAAGCGGTCCTGTAGATAAACAGGCCCTCGACTATATAGGGCTTTAAAGGTCAGTACCAGCATCTTGAAGTGAACTTGGAACACAATAGGTAGCCAGTGCAGCTCTTTCAGAGGTTAAAGAGGTTTTGGTGCATCATTTTTATTTTCTAGGCATCTGTAACTTATCTTTCTTCCGGTAACTGGAAAAAAGCCCACAGGGAAAAAGCTCACAGGAAAAAAGCTCACATGGAAAAATGCTCATATGGAAATAAGCCCAGATGAAAAAAAGCCCACATGGAAAGAAGCCCACATGGAAATATACCATGTAAAGCACCAAAGATATTCATAATTGTGGATAACCATTCACCTCCATTTATGAGAATGAACAAGTATTACCTGGCCTCATTTTGGGCAGGAGCTCACAGGAATGGAGCTCTGGAAACTCTAAAGAGCCAGTTTGGTGTAGTGGTTAAGCTTGCAGACTCTTATCTGGGAGAACCGGGCTTGATTTTCCACTTCCCCATTTGCAGCTGCTGGAATGGCCTTTGGTCAACCATAGCTCTCGTAGGAGTTGTCTTTGAAAGGGCAGCTGCTGTAAGAGCTCCCTCAGCCCCACCTACCTCATAGGGTGTCTGTTGTGGGGGGGGGGAAGGTAAAGAAGCTTGTGACTGCTCTGAGACTGAGATTCAGAGTATAGGGCAGGATATAAATCCAATATCATCATCATCTTAATTTTATTGTGCTCTTTCTTTCTTATCCATTTCCCTCACGCATGGTGAGGGCTCCATTGTTCAACCCCCCTGTGAGAATTTTGCTGAATTGTAAGGATTTGACAAACTTTCTAATATTTCCGCTCACAAAAAATGGAGAAATAGGCAATATATATAAAACAGACAGATAGAAATCTTAATAATGCCACTGTGGCAACATAGGAGAAAGTAATTTTAAAAGTATGATGGGAGAAAGATTTTATTATGACAATTATAATTCAAGAAGCACTTTAAGGTAGATGCTGAGCTGATATAATTTAGTACACCTTCCAGTGATGTCAGGGGTGTGTGGCATATGCAAATGAGTGATGCAAATGAGTTGTTATAATGCGCTCTGGCACCTCTTTTTCTATGAAATGACCCCTGGGTATTATCTATATTTTATGTTGTTATTTTAGGATTGAAATATGTCATATTTGTATGCAACAATTTGTGTTGTGACCATGGATCACTGCCTGGTACTGGATTATCTAATCCATAAATATACACTGACCCCTAGGAAAAACTTATACACAGCATTCATAGATTTGAGGGCTGCCTTTGATACCATCTCGCAAGGTAGATTATGGGTTAAATTGAGGGATTTCTCTATCGATAAGAGGCTGCTGCATTTGATATGCAGCCTCCATGAAAATAATGAACTCCAGATAAGATATACACATGAGGGTAATTTATCCAAAAAATTATCAGTACAGAAGGGTGTCAGACAAGGCTGCCTTTTAGCTCCCATTTTATTTAAGTTTTATGTAAAACTTTGATTCGACGCTTACATACTGCAGATGTTCATGCTCCTAGCCTTGCGGGAAGGAAGGTCCCAATTCTGATGTACGCAGATGATGCAGCCCTCTTGTCTCAGACCAAAATTGGCTTGAAATGAGCTATCAAAAAATTCAGCAATCAATGTGACATTGAACTTTTAACAATAAATTACTCTAAATCCAAAATTATGCACTTTAGTAGACATTTTAAGAAAAACAAATGGGAAACAAATGAGAATACTCAAGAGCAACTAAAGCATTTTCAAAATTTAGGTGCTTTGTTTACTCACAATGCCAATTTCAAAGCAAATACAATCTAATTGGCTAATGCTGCAGAAAGGAGTGCAAATGCAGTTCTTATATTTTTTTAGAACAGAAGATGCAGGTTTCATTCCAGAACCCCTGAAACTTTTCCAAACTAAATCCCTAATTCGACTTTTATATGGCACCCAATTAAACTTGACTTCAAATGTTAATATTCTTGAATTGGTCCAATCTAAGTTTCTCAGGTCTTTATTTAACGCACCTCAATGTATCTCAAATGTTATCCTCAGACAAGAGGCTGGCATGCCTAAAGTTGAACTAAAAATATGGGAAAGTGCAATCTTTTACTGTCTAAGAGTTCGCTTTGACCCCAAAGGCTTAATGCCATGGTTGCTAGCCTCTGTCCCCTATCCTACATGGTCTCTAAAGATAATTGAGAAAATAAAACAAATAGGTCTAGATCCAGAAGCATTGTTTGACATGGGATTAACTACGGCAAAAAATCTGGTTATCTGGAGATTAACTGATATAGGAGCCTAAAATGATGAGGAGTTGCTGCCTTTAAACTTTAAGAGTCTGAGGAAGGACTTGAATTTTACACCATCCTCTTGGCTTTCAGACATTACACAAGCGAGGCACAGATGGGCTTTTTCAAGAGCCGGCTTCAACACTTTTCCTTCTGCCGTTTTAAGTGGTAGATTTTCCAACTTGCCTATCCAACAGTGCTGTTGTCCATGTTCGAGTAATGAAATTGAGACTATCACACATATACTTTTACATTGTAACCTCTATCAGGATGAGATGTCAAATACTTATCCCATTACTTTCTAAATTCAAAATTCAAACCCTCGAGAGCCAGTTTGGTGTAGTGGTTAAGTGCACGGACTCTTATCTGGGAGAACCGGGTTTGATTCTCCACTCCTCCACTTGCACCTGCTGGAATGGCCTTGGGTCAGCCATAGCTCTGGCAGAGGTTGTCCTTGAAAGGGCAGCTGCTGTGAGAGCCCTCTCCAGCCCCACCCACCTCATAGGGTGTCTGTTGTGGGGGAGGAAGATAAAGGAAATTGTGAGCCGCTCTGAGACTCTTCGGAGTGGAGGGCAGGATATAAATCCAATATCTTCTTATGGACCTCAGACTGGAAATATTGCAGACTTTCTTGGTAAGGGATAGTCAGAAACGGGTAACACATGTGGTAGCAAAATTCTGTGTATTAGCTCTTAGGAAAAGGAATTGTGTGATTAAGGGAATGTAATTGATTTAGAACTTATTTTATGTACTTTTAAAAACCTGCTTTCTACTTGCTTCAAACTGGCTGGTCCTTGGACTGTAACAAAGAATTGATTGATTGAATTTTTGTTTTGATTTTATCAAGTATAATTAAATACTTGGCTGGCTTGTGAGAGTAGGCGAGGTAGGCAGCCATCTGGAGTGCCACCTCACCTAAGGGGTAACTCTCGGCACCCCCTCCCACCTTGCCACTCTTGACTTCCTGGGTCACAGACCCAGGAAGCTGAGAGCAGCAGGACAGTGCATTTCTGTGTGCTCTCCTCTAAGCCAGGCTTCCCTTGCAAAGAAAGCCTGGCTCGGAGGAGAACATGCTCCACCCAGATGCTCTCACCTTCAAGATGAAAGCAGCCAGATAAGGCATCAATGCAGCTTCTCTGAGCCAGGCTTCCCTCACACACACCTCCAGCTGCTCTTGTCTTCAAGGTGAAAGCAGCTAGGTAGGGTGTCTGTGTGGCTTCTCCGATCTGGACTTCCTTTGCAAGGGAAGCCCAACTCAGAGGAGAACACTTCTACAGTGCACTCTTGGAGGCGCTCTGCACCTCCAAGAGTGCACTGCTCAGGCCGGGCACACAGGTGTGTTGTGGGTGCTTGGCAGGTGTTGTCCGGGGGACCAGAGGCCCTAGAGTCAGGCCTGATTAAATAATAATTTTGCTATGTTAATAGTATATTTGATGGACTGCAGAGGTACCTAGCTTGCCACAAACTAACACTGGCTAATGCACAGGCAGGTCGCCTAGAGGTGAAAAAGGGGAAATATGAGGCACTACATGACATGGTTGCCACTTGTGTGCAGCAATATGAGCAAGTAGAAGATAAACTTAATTACTTAAGGAGACTGGCTAATTTGCAATGAAAAATTAATCTGAGTTACTATTGTTGTTGTTATTGTTGTTCTTAAATAATTGTTGCTTTTCCTATTAGAGTTAGGTAGTCTTTTGTCATGGTCATTAAGTTAAAATACAAGTAAAGGGAAATAGAGCTAGGAAACTGACGTATTTTAATGTTATCTTATGGTTTAAATAATATTAATATTTGAAAATGTTTAAAGCCATATAGTTTTTCAAAAGCTGTGAATACTAGACAGTACTTTAGAAATTACTTTCCAACATTTAAAAGGTTGACAAATTGTAAATTAATAAATTTAAAGTATTTAATTTTATTTAAAATATTTCCATATATTTAATTTCTGTTATTATTGTTTTTCCTTCTTAATAAAGTTAATTGATAACAAAATGGTCACTTTTATTTCCTGTATTTTCCCTTCCAAACCCTTACACTCAAGAACCCTTCCGAACCCTCTTTATACAGGCCATTTTTGTATGGTAATAAATTAATATACTAATAACATAGAAAATTATTATTTAATTATACTTGATAAAGCCACAACATGAATTGCTGCATGTGAATATGACATATTTTAATCCTAAAATAACAACATAAAATATAGAACAAAGCAGAGTCAAGTAATATCTTTAAGACCAACAAAATTTCATTCAGAATGTAAGCTTACATTCTGAATAAAACTTTGTTGGTCTTAAAGGTGCTACTTGACTCTGCTTTGTTCCGTTGCTTCAGACCAACACGGCTGCGCACCTGGATCTGTCAACATAAAATATAGGTATTACCTGTTCATTCTCATAAATGGAGATTAATGGTTATCCACAATTATAAATATCTATGGCAGGGGTGTCAAACACATGGCCCGCAGGCCGGATCAGGCCCGCAGAGGGCTCCAATCAGGCCCTCCAGCAACTGGCTGTCATCTGCTTCATTTTCCCTTGCCTGCTTTTTTTGGTCACTATTTTATGTTTCTCCCCGGATAAGCCAGGTAGCAAAGCAGCCTTTCCCTCTCCCCCATGGGAGAAGGAGTGAGGAGCAGCCTCGGCCAATGAGAGAGCTTGGCTCTATAGCTCTGCTGGGTGATTAAGTTTGCCAGGCTCAATTAATCACCCCGCAGAGCTACTGAGAAAAGCCTCTCTTCCTTCTAATTAATGGCTGAGGCTCCTCCTCACTTCTCATGCCCCAGGGAAGGAAAGAAAGAGCCAGAGCTTCCTTTGCATAGTTCCCACCCAATGTTCCCTCTAAGCTGCAGAGCCTTGTGAGCAAAAATTCTACTTTGTGAATTACTAGTGTTAAAATTGTGAGCTACTGACATTAAAGCTGCGAGCTACTGCATAAATTATTGTGCTCTGGAGTCAATTTTCCTGAGCTAAGACAAAAATATGTGAGCTGGAGGCTAAAAATCTGTGAGCTAGCTCACGCTAACTCAGCTTAGAAGAAACACTATTCCCACCATCAGGAGAGCTACACAGAGTGCTTTTAAGACTAGCGATGTTTTAGTGAAGGTATGAGCTTTTTGCCTTGCTAGAGAGAGAGTGAGAGTTGTTGGGCTTGTTATGGGTGTAACTGGGTTCCCCTCCTCTTTTTCACTTTACTCATGCCCACTGTACATGGCTGTCTCTCTGTTCTTGTAGTTGTTGTTTTTTGGGGGGGGGGGGGAAGTTGTATTTCTTTTTTAGTTGTAGTCATTTTTCTGGGGGAAATTATAGTTTTGTTGACAAGCACATAGCCCTCAGTCTGTGCCATGGTACCTTCACATGTTTTTGCCTAGTACGTGAAGCAACTTCTGTACAAAAGCTCACAATGCCCAGGCGCTTCATGTTGCTCTGTGTCTTATGCTCAAAGCATTGACCATGAGATGTCTGTAATTAATGTCAATGAATCAAAAGTAGGTTTGCAACTTACAGATGTGCACACCTAAACAGCACTGATTCAAGACTGGTGCAGCACAGATATTGTCTGAAGTTTTTGATGCAATAATTCATAGCAAGAGGTGACATTTATCAGAGACTGTAAAACAAAATATTGCGAGCGTGCTAATATTTTATGCATGTTTTATTTTAAGTTTTAAAAAATCTTTAATTGCATGTCTGTGCCCTTTATAAAGTTTATATGTCCGCTACCTGGCATTACATTTTATGATACACATGGCCCAGCCCGACAAGGTCTCATTTATGTCAAATCCAGCTCTCATAGCAAATGAGTTTGACACCCCTGTTCTATGGTGCTTTAAATTGTATTTTTCCATGTGGGCTTTTTCTGTATGGGTTTTTCCCATGTGGGCTTATTTCAGTGTGGGTATTTTTCCATGTGGGCATTTTTCCATGTGGGTTTTTTTCCTGTGAGCATTTATGACCATGGGGTTTTTTCTGTGAGCTTTTTACATGGAAAGCTTTCTCCCCCAATGGGAACCCAAAACAATTTATAAGTTTTGTTCTTTCCATCTATTTTTGTTCTCATAACAACTTTGCAGGGTATGTTAGGCTAAGCGACTGACTGGCCCAAAGTCACCCAGCAACTTCCATGACAGAGTGGCTCTTAGAATGCATGCTCAAATCTCAGCATGATGGTGTGTGACTTAGTGGAAGAGCAGGTCTCTAAGTGTATCTGTATGTATACATACACCATGATGGTGTATGTATGTGTGACTTAGTGGAAGGGCAGGTCTCTAAGTGGGACTGAAGTGCAAGGAAGGGAGTAGTCAATGGGAGCAGACTTGAGATTTGGAAGAGAGTGGATTGGTGTGGATGAATCACACAGAGATAGTGAGAGAGAAAAGGGCTGATGTAGGAGTGCTGGCTATTGATAGGTGGCTGGTGAATCTGTGGAGGGATCATGATTTTTGTGGTTGATTGAGCAAGTGTTGAGGACAGTGGCTCCAGTTCCTTGGAAAGTCTGTATTATATGAGTATGTTTGGGGTGGACCTCTGTAAGTGGGAAAGAAACACTACTTCACACACAAAATTTTTTCCAGGATTTCAGAGGAAAAAAGTTGTTGATCTACCATAGCGAGAATGTGTATTTTCAGAGAAGGAAGAGGACTGCTAGGATTACTTGTGCTGGGGAGGGGGTGATGGACAGGAAAAGTTTCTCTAAAGTGGGAGACGTACTCAAGATGGATTATACAAAGTGAGTTAGTACAGTTGACAAAATGGGATATTCGTACTGCTCTCCACCTCCCAAAGAAAGGATGACACAAATTGCAGGTAGACTTTCTGAAGTTGGTATTAGCAAATTTTACCAGTTTTGGGGTCCAAATTACCCTTAGATTAAGGGTTCTGTTTCTAAATTTTGTCTATGCACATCTGTCTGTAGCTCTTTTCTGTAGAATCACAGAGTTGGAAGGGGCCATACAGGCCATCTCGTCCAATTCCCTGCTCAATCCAGGATTAGCCTAGAGCAGAGGTGGCATAACATAAGAGCCACATAGAATAAATGTCAGATGTTTGATAGCCGCAGGACATGTTTGAGAGTTGAAAGAAAGAAAGGCAAATAGATGGCAGGAGGGGAGAGGGAGGGAGAGATGGAAAGAAGCAACTTTAAATGCATTTTCCAAGCAGCTGTCTGTCTTGGAGAATGCATTGATAAAGACAAATGCCTTCTCCAAGCTGGCCAATGGGGTGGGGTGGGGGCTTCAAGAGCCACATGTGGCTCCCAAGCCACAGTTTGGCCACCCCTTGGCCAGAACATCCCTGACCAGTGTTCGTCCAGCCTCTGCCAGTGAGAGGGAGCTCACCACCTTTCTCGGTAGTTGATTCCATAGTTGAACAACTCTTACTTTAAAAAAGTTTTTCCTAATATCCAGTCAATACCTTCCCACCCTTAATTTAAACACATTATTACAAGTCCTTCCTCTATTGCCAACAGGAATAGCTCTCTGCACTCCTCTAATTGACAGCCCTTCAAATACTTATAGAGTGCCATCATGTCCCCACTCAAGCTCATCTTCTGCAAACGGAATATTCCCAAGTCTCTCAGCCTTTCCTCATAGGGCTTGGTCTCCAGGCCCCTGATCATCCTTGTCACTCTCCTCTGCACCTACTCCATTCTGTCCACAACCTTCTTTGTTGGACTTGAAAGTGCCATGGACTCAAACTTTGTTCTGAAGTTCTGTTTCTATCTGAAGAACAAAGTCTGAATCCGTGGCACTTTCAAGACCAACAAACGTTTATTCAAGGTATAAGTTTTCATGTGTATGCACACTTCTTCAGATACAATGAAATGGAAGCTAATGTTGAAATGTTAGCATCCATTTCTATGTATCTGAAGGGTGTGTGCACACAAAAGCTGAAGAACAAAGTCATCTGAAGAAGTGTGCATGCACACAAAAGCTTATACCTTGAATAAAACCTTGTTGGTCTTAAAGGTGCCACTGGACTCAAACCGTGTTCTGCTGCTTCAGACGAACATGGCTACCCTTCTGAATCCATTTTATTCAATAAGGCTTACCTGCAGGAAAGTGTTCTTAGAATAGCGGTCTCAGTCATGAAACTCACTGGATGACAGTCATTCTCACTTAACCTACCTTATCTCACAGATACGCTACTACAAGCCCACTGCAGAAAGATGAGATAAAAATGTACATTCTGATTTTGAGCAGTCATAATATGAACTCAAAAACCCAATAAATGTCAACCAATGGGAAGCTGGACTCAGGTCCCTTCAAAGTTCACTCTAACTCAAAACAGCACCCACCAGAGAAAGCTCACATAATGCCCCAAGTCTCACGGGAACTTTCCCCAGGGTTCTAACAATTGTTATGGGGTCAAAAGGAAGGTAAGTCCTAGGAGGCAACAAAGCAATCTTTTAGCATTTAGGGATGCTCCCTAAGATTCCCACTAGAATTCCTACTGTGCAGACAGCGCATTTCTATGGCTAGTGCAGTCCTACAATTTATAGTACTGTACCCTTACACCAAAATAACTCCCTTAGATCAGTGAAGCTATAAGGATCTAGGAATAAAATCGACAATATAACTAAATCAGTGGAAGCACTCCATAACTATTCTAGCATAACAGCAGAATCTGGGATATTGGAAGAGGATCACATAAAAGCGGCCCTTTTAATCCAGAAGTCTTGATTCCAACCCTGTAATAAAGTCCATTTAAATCTACTGACACAATCACATTTCTATTGCTTTAACGGTGATCCCACACATGCCTATTATTCGTGTCTGGTCATCTGGTATTCTTCTTTTCTGTGTCCTTATATCCCCAGTACAGACTGGAACTGGAGGACGTCTCATCAGCTTGGTTTTATACTCGTCTCTCCATCTTCTCTCGGTACGTAGGAAATTATCCCTTTAAGAATCTGCTGCTGCCGCTGGCTGCTCTGTGACCCATTTTCCGGAGCGCTCTCCCTCTCTCTCCTCAATCGCGTGCAAGTGGCGTGAGGTTCAGATCGCTCTGTATGACTTCCTCGCGCCAAACCCGTCAAGTTAAAAACACAGCCACTTTCAGGACTGCCTTTGGACAGCGACTTCTTCCCCCGGCGCCTTCCCCTTCCCGCATCTTTTAGCTCTCCTCTCCCGATCTTCCATTGGCAGATACGAAACGCAGAGCTGTATTTCTCATAGGCTAAAGTAAATGCCAGTCCAAACTTGGTGGCCAAAGAGGGAGGGGTGTGTAAGCCATAAATCTCCTTCAAAGGCTATGAGCTCCGCCTATCCCTCACCAGCTTTTCTCTTGGATCCGCACCGCCCACTGAAAGGCTGAATGTGCAGAGCGCACCCCCTCTCATTGGAAAGCTGGAGCTGTCTGTTACATCCTGCCGTGCAAGGGGGAGGGCGGTAAAGAAAGCGTGGCTGTGGATGAGGCGGAATGTCCGAATTCTAAAGAGGGGGCGTGGCCTGACAAGTTAGGAGGCGTGACTATTCAGAGAGAGGGAAGCGTGGCTTGGGGAGGGGCGGAGCCCAACAGCGGAGAGGAGGGGGGAGCGGAGCGCGAAGGGAGGAGGCGCGCGCGCGCGAGCTGAGATTGCCCTTGTGTCTAGAGCTGGAAAAGCGGCTCGTGTAGCGGAGCAGTCTCCCTGCGAGCTGAGGTGAGGGAGAGCGTGCGAAGCAGCAGCAAGGCGAGCGCCGCAGTTGCCTATTCCCTGCGTACCCTGACCAACCCGGGCAGGGAGAAAGAGAGCGCTCTCGTGCTTGAAGAGGGGGAGCTAAGCTCCTCGGCAGGCGGGGGCGGGGGTGCGCCTGCGTGCCCACGGTGCCCGCTCGAGGAAGGACGGGGTGAGGGGGATTAATTGGGAAAGGGAGGGGGAGCAAGCAACCGCTCGGCCCCATTGCACACCCACGCGACCCTGGTCCTCCTCCTGTTCACCCCGCTGGATAGATAGAGGGAGACACTGCGGCGGCGGAGGCGGCTCCTGCTGGGGGGAGAACGAGCCCGAAGAGAGGAGGAGGAAGACGAGGCAAAGGAGGAAGCAGCGGCGGCAGCAGTGGGAGCAGCAGCGGCTGCGGGATTCTCTGCCTCGTGCCCTGCCGGCCCGAGGGAAACCCCCAGGATGCGGCTGGAACCGAGCGTCGTCTTGCGCTTATACAGCCTCTGCGGGATCCTCATACAAGGTACCACCCCCGCCTGCCCCTCACTCTTCCTCTTTGCCCCCTGCTCGCGCCCAACTTTGAGCTCTGTGTGTGTGCGTGCGCGCGGAGGGGGGGGGGCTTCTGCGCGTGCAGGGGCTGAGGTGGGGTGATAGCTGGCGGGCCGACGAGGCTGCCTTGCGAGACTTCCTCTCTTGACCTTATTCCCACTCCTGTCGCTTCCCCCTCTGGAGACTTGCCCCCAGCCTGCTCCTCATTTGTCTTCGTGTCCTGCATCTCTCTCCTCCCCAGCCCTTTCCCTTACGTCTGGGCTCTCTAATCCCCTGCCTTTCCTTTATCTTCTCCCCCCCCCCTTTTCCTGTTTCATCTATCCATCAACCTCCTCTTCCAACGGCTCCACTTGTACAGCGCTTTCTGTCCTCAAAGTGCTGCACAAACATTAATCCTTCTCTACCCCTCTTAAACTCCTTCTCTGCCCTCCCTCTCCTCCCCTAAAGCCTTCTAAGCTTCCCCTTCAGCCACTCTTTTTTTCACCCCATCAAATATGCCTGTAAAGTGAGAAAGGAAATGAAGGGAGGAAAGCAAGGTGTGCTCCTCCACATCCCAAAATGTACCTGTGTGTGTGTGCATGCTTTAAAGCTGGCCATCCATAAAGGGACTGTACATGCATGGTTTACTGGCAGAGGGAGACTTAAAGATGACCAGAGCTGGGTTTCTGACCGCCCCCCCCCCCTCTTCTGTCTTATAACCCTCAATGTATTCTCATAACCAGTTTCCAGGCTTAATGTATGTATTTGTCATCTAATTTTTCACATACCTTTGGCAATTCTCCCTTTCATTAATACAGCCCTTTCAAGTGGCATGTTAGAATCAGAATGGGAGAGAATGTGCAAGCTCCTATCATTATGCAAATGAATGATTCTGGGGACATAAGTAGGCAGAGAAGCAAAGCAGCATCTTCCCTGTTCCTCTTCCTCCACCCTTGCTAATCAGATTAAATGGCAATATGTATTAAGGAGCAACAAGAGACTACGTTTCCTATGTTATTAAGAGAATGTGGTGGTGCTGGAATGTGCAATGAGGATAATGGATGTGAGTGTGTGCATACGCGCATGTATGTGTGTGGTGTCTTTATGGCTGCGGTGTTCGAGAATGAGTGGAGATGGGTTTGCTGCCCGTTTCTCCTTTCCTTCCCCTCAGACGGGGAGAGATGAGGCAGCCAGGTACCTAAATGTGTCAGTGAAAGGACTCTTTAGTGTTAACCATCATCTAGATGGCTTTTGGACGCTCTAAATGAGGTCAGTGAGCACCAGCAACTTCTCCATGTTTTCCACAGGATGCACCCCCTCACACCCCCGCCTGTCAGGATGGCCAGGGGCAAATAATTTGTCTGTGTCTTTCTGTATTTTGGGGACTCAAAGAGCTAAGTGACCTTGTGCTATTTTCTTGTTTCTTGTTCAGCAGTATTAGAAAGTTTATTGTATTTCATGCCTCTGCATTTGCAGTATCATGAGGTGAGGTCTCCAGGGAAGGTAGTGGAAGCTTTTCCTTCCACCATCCCCAAAAGCCAAAGTCAGCTCTTAAGTGATTCTGTATTTGCATGCAGCCCCCCCCCCCTTCACCTTCTGAGGAAGTTGCATTTTAATAGTGATGCTGCAAGGACATGGATGTAATTTTTATTTGGTGATTGCAATGATTTTATACAGCTGACTACTTGTTTTCCTTGCCAGTCTGTGTGAGCTTCTTGGAATGTCCTAGCACAAAGAGCTGCTGTGTAGAATTATTTATTGGGGAATCTGGCAGGTGGCACATGTGGGGGGCTGCCTCTTTTCTTGTTGCATTTCCATATGAACTGTCAATTTTTTGTGCTGCAAGGGGGGAGCTCCCTTGATTGTTTCCCCCTCCCATTGATAAAATAATTATTGCTTTTGGTGATGGAAAACTTGATATTTTTAGTATACATTTAGAAGTGTTTAGTTGCATTGTGTTCAAGAGTAAACTAACAATTTAAAACATTGTCTGTTTAGATATATGTATTTTTAAAACACTTCAGTGACTGTGCCAGGAAAAATTGCACCACTGCAGGCAGCATCAGGTAAAAGAAAAATGCTGTGCAAGAGGCTGCATTTTGCTACTGTCTGTGTGAAGATAATCAAGCTGGGCCTTTTCTTATGGGATGGAGAATATTCCTTCCTTTACTATGCTACCTGATACTTCCTCTACTTTTAAATTGTGTATGTGTGTTAAGCCTGCCAGTTTTGTTTCAGCAGCAGCTGATGAAAACAACAGCTCAACCTTTTAGTCTTCTGAGCTTTGGCTGAGAAGGCAGTTGTGAATACTTTGGGATACGTAAAAGATTGTGATAGTATGCCCTGTTTTCCTTTGCACAGTGGCTAGTAATATGGCTAGTAGCTGCATATTGTTATCATTTTTGTTGATTTGTTGATTTTCGTTGTGCTTCTTGTCTGATAATTTGCTACTTGTTTGACATTACTAGACTGCTGCCCTAAACTATGGATACTATTATTCTTGTTTGGGAGATCTTGTTATCTTAATTCGCTTTCTAAAACAGAAGCAGGTACGTCACCTGATCAGCTGAAAGTTCATTGAGCCCTGCTCCCTGTATATCCCACCCCCATTTATTTTCCAGAATAGTATTTAGGCATATAACTGATTATTATACCCAAAATCAACATTTGGAGTAGATACCTACTAAGAAGATACAATTTTAAGTAGCCACATCTATTGAAATGTAAGGCCACGCTTCTCAAAATGTTATCTAGCACTCCTCACCTAAATACCTTACATGGAGATAGCCATCAGTAGAATCTGTTTCCAAGTAATTGTTCTTTGGATTGGGGATTTCATTGTTTAAATGATTTCCACCTCCTAAATTAGTATACAGTGAACTGATACAAAGAGGTGTAGTCTTGATTTTGATATAGAGATGATGTTCTGTGTAATCAAGTGGCATATATGGAAATCTCCCTGGCTTGTGTGAATGGCCTTTCTTAACCAAAGACTGGCTGAAGGAGGGGGGGGGGGATCAGTTCACTGCATGAAAAGTTAATGGCATTTATGCAGAAGCTCAAGAGCCATTGTTTGGGAGCAACCTTTGCACAAACTATACAAGCACTTAAGACAATTTAAAGACAGTTTGATGATATTGCAGTGGTGGTGGTAAATAATTGTAATATTTAGTTAATACTAGAAATATATTTTCTTCTAGGTTTGAAAATGAGTATATAGATGGTAAAGGTCTGTTGCATCTATGAGCAACCATTTTTTATGAACAACCTTTTCACAAACTATACAAGTACTTAAGACAATTTAAAGACAGTTTGATGATACTGGAGTGGTGGCTGTTAATAATTGTAATATTTAGTTAATACTATAAATAGATTTTCTCCTAGGTTGGAAAATGAGTATATAGATGGTGAAGGTCTGTTGCATCTAGCTGCAGTAGAAATAGAACCTTCTGAATATGCAAGTGTGATCCTAACTACAAATATCAATTCTGCCATCATGTAGTGTAGAAACTTACATTTATTTACAATGATGATGTTATTTTATTTGATACATTTATGAAGCTAAATACTTGGGATTGCTTGGTAACTTAACTTATTTAGTAAAGTCTCAAACAGCTTTTACAATATAAAATTAGTGATTTGGTAGGTAATACAGTTACAAAAGCTTAATTTGACTGCATAATGTATAGTATGAAATTACAGGGATAAATATATTTTACTGTACTTCATGTGTACAGAGGTGTTAGAATTGTCCCAGAATTGTAGCTGCTGTAGCCCCCTGCTGTGTGATAATGCAAATGGCATCTAATGCTTTAATGTGCTGTGCTTTTGCAAAAATACTGGGTAGCACTGTATCCGTTGCAAAACTATTACACTAGACACTTCACTAGCAGTGAGCAAATATTTCAGAGCAATTTTGCAGGGTCTTGAAGAAGTGTGATTGAAGTGAAAAATTCAGTGATTGTCAGTAGATAACTAACTAGTATTGGGTTTGATCTTGTGATACTTTTCCCCCAAAGCATCTTGTATAAATCAGTTATTTTTTCCCTTTAAAAAACTATAAACAATTGAATTTATTCTGAATTAGACATAATGTCATGCAATAAAATAGCAGCATTGCAGTCATTCAGCTTCAAATACTGCCTGTTAATGATTTTAGCACACCTATCTCAAGTGATTACAGTATGAGCACAATATGCTAAATATATGGAGTTGCAACAATATATTTTAATGACTGTGACTATACACATGTTTGTGCATGCATCATTTTATGACTTTATAAAGATATATATAGTTACTACCTTAACAGTAGTAACTGTTAAGTTTAGTAACTTAATCTGATTTAGTTTTTACATTTTTTAAAAAGTGCTTTGGCATTCCATACACTGAAAAATAAAATGCTTAATGCTGGTGGTCTTTATATGAAATTTTCAGAATTAAAGCAGCTACTTTAAATTTCTAGATTTTGAAAATGTTGAAAGAATATTTTGTGAATCTACTGTGTTAATGCACAGCTTAAATTCTCCATCCAAATTAAGAATATTTACTTGAAATTAAAGTCCCATTAATATCATAGGGTATTGCTTCAATCAACTTTCATTACATAAATAAATAAATAAGTAAACATTAGTTGCTAGGTTAGTATTTAGTAAATATACAACTGAGACAAATAAGAAGTGCAGTGTTAAATTCAATATAGTGTGAATAGCACATATCATTTCTTGGAAATATGCAACTTAGTGAGAAATACTTCGGACAACTTTTTGTCAATTGTTCATTTATTCCTTTTAATGAATGTTGCAACTGTTTTACAATTCCTGATCAAAAACATGAGGAGCAGTGTCTGAACTCGTACATGCTTTTTCTGTACTGAGTTTTCATGAGTGAAATGTTACTGGTGGAAATAAATGCCACTCGGATCAATGGAATTGTCAATTGAAATGTGAATATTTGCATATCAAGACAGTGACTTCTGTTTTGTAGTAGTGTTTTCAACTGCAGATATTGTCAGATTTTCAGCAGTTACCTAACAGTTGTTAACAAGAAGTTTAGAACAATGCAAACAAAAGATGGAAATAGAATTTTTATATCTTATAGTTTGGAAGATCACAGCAATAACTAAGAAATTTATTACAGCTCTTATAATGAGATCGTGAGCTTTATTTGAGGAAGACAGTAAGTCTGGAGCTCCCTTAAGCTATTGATGCTGACTGAAAATATAGAGTAATAAGTTATAATCAGCTTGAGAGTATACAGAACATATGTCAATTATGTGTAATTTATTTTTATTTTTAAATTGAACTTGTCTGATAAAGGAGATGTGACAAAGAAGCAATTACATTTAAACAAACAGCCTATAAATGCAATGTGAGTGTTAATGGGCATTAGGATCTGTATCTGAGTTCTTCTGCAGTCCTGGGACAGAGAACTTATTATAGCCAAGGCTATATTATTGATGTGTTTACTTTTTAAAATGTGATTTTATTTATTATTGGCTAGGATATTTTTTACATATGAAGAATTTTTATATGGCCCCAAAGTCAAACCAGTTTTGAGTTTCATCCATGTTAGCAAAGTTGTGAATTAAGCTGATACCTGTAGTTTGAGGACCATAAATGCTCAAGTACGGTAGTTCTTAAGACCACATGCAAACCAGTGTTTTGAAGATTCCACCTAGATATGTGAAGGCCAAGAGAATGATGAGAAGAGGAACGCAAATAAAAAGGCCTTGCTTTCAGAATGACATCTTGGGAAATCATATCAAAATATGCATGTTTGCTAAGTTACAAGTTCTTAGAAGTGATTCTGCTTTAGCTTAGTCTTCTTTTAAAATAGCCTTCTCTCTACTTTTACACCTTTTCCTCCCCCATGTGATGATCAAGTTAGACTAAACCTGTAACTCACATTTTGACTTTGTTTAAATTGTAGCTTAGTTCACTTTGGGGGATTTTACTGTGTTTAGACAGACAAAGATGGTCTCTCTATTTGCTGTCAACATTAGGAACTTCCTTCAAAAGTGCCCAATAGGGATTGTTTCTGCATATTTCCTTCAAGATTCAGGATTCTTTTAGAAAAGTAAATCAAATTCTGCACTGGCTTGATTTTAAAAATAATCTTTCAACCCATTTCAGGCTGTATAAGTAAAATTGATGACACAATTATTACTGCGTTTGACTGTAAAACAGCATTCATAAGAACTGGCAAAAATTGCATATTTTAAAATGTAGATGGATACATAACATTTTTCAGTGTCTGATGCAGAAATGTAACCAAATCTGGGAATCTCCTAAATATATTTTTGTCCATCCCTTTATGTAGCTCAGTTTACCTCAAATATAAATAATCAGCTGTATCATGCCACAAGTGAATGAAAGAGATGACTATTAAAAAAATTAAAATGTGAAAAAGCCGGTTGTTTCAGTTTATACATACTTTCCTGCTTTCCAAAGTTCATGAAATTCAAGTTGACAATTAATGAAAAAGAGCCTTGGGTCTTAAATCTTAAGGACAAAGGTTCTGAACAGAGAAATAGCATGTCTTTGTTTTTAAGGATATATTATTTAGAGAGATGGAACAGTATAAAATAAAATATTATGACTATTTTAATGTTTACCATTACTATAGTGCTTCCTGTTTATTATCATATAGTTTGTATTTTTAGCTTTTACACTGGACAAAATATTTTCAACTTAGCTGCCTTTTGATGTAGTGGTTAAATGCAGGGAGAACTAGGTTTGATTCCTCACTCCTTCACATACATCTGCTGATATGACCTTGGGTCAGCCACAAGTTCTCTCAAGGCTGTTCTGCTCAAGAGCAGTTCTGGGAGAGCTCTCTCAGCCCCACCTACCTCACAGGGTGGCTGTTGGGGGGGAGTGGAAGTGAAAGGAGATTTGTAAGCCGCTCTGAGACCGCATTGGCTAGTGAAGGGTGGTGTATAAATCCAGTCTCTTTTCTTCTTCTTCTTTGTGTACAATACAATTACCTCACTAGGATAAATTTCAGTGTGGTAGCTATGACAGGCTGTGGCAGCAAAATGGAGACTTGTGGCACTTTAAAGGCAAATAGATTTATTAAAGACTGTAGGCATGAGCTTACAGACACAAGCATAAATCTTTATGGAATCTGGCCTACAACAGTTTAGGTTTCAAGAAAAAAGCCTTTAAATGGCCACACTGCTTTGTATTTTTACAGGGTGTATCTTTAATTTTTTAATGAAATAAGGCATTAATGAAACCTTGTATAGTGTAGGGGAGACCCAGGTTTGAATTTCCATTACACCATGCAATGTTGCTGGGTAACCTTGGGGCGATCACTCAGTTTCACCTACTTCACATGGTTATTGTGAGGATAAAATGGAAGAGAGGTAAGCATCTTGGATTCCCATTAGGGAGAAAGGCAGAAATGAAACAATTATTCATTCAAGTTTATGCAAATATTAAAATTCTGTGTGCAAACTTATACAATACCTTCATATTTCTAATCTGCTTGGTTTGAGAACGTGTTCAGCACTTAATTTCTTCTGGATGTATGTTTTTAAAAATGTATATTTTTTTCATTTTTTAAACTTATTTTTCTACCAGGTGCTGAAGAGAGAATCCACATTGCAGGTTTTGCAGCTTTAAATTTATCCTACAAAACAAGTTGTTTAGGTGGTTGTGGTGGGAACATCAGAACTGCCTACTGAGCTCACAGGTCTGCGCATAACTTAGTTGAACCAATCAGAAGACTAATAGATCTGTTGAGCTTTAATTTAGCAGCCTTTCAAGAAGCTTCCCCCCCCGCCCCGATGATGGCTATCAAGAAATTGTGCTGTGGTTCACAAGGAATCTAAAACAGCAATCTTTTCTATAACAACTTGTATCATTTAGGGTTGCTATACTCCTGCCAGGGGCAGGGGAACCCCCACTTTTGTAGGGTTCTTTTCCATTGCTGTCCAGCTGGCTGGCAGTGAGAAATCCCACCCTCAACTGACCTGAAAGGTGATGTGATTATGTCACCAGGAAGTGACAGGCTCACAGTGATTATGTTGCACAGTGATGCTCTAGTTTTTGGGCAAAACTCAATGGTAAAAGCAGCTACCATCTATAGAGTTTTGCCTCAAACGTGTGTTATCTTCCTGATGGCAGTGACCCTATAATCAATTCAGGATCAAGCTAGTTGACTGGTTTAGTTTGTGAACAGCAGACACTGGGGTTTTGTTTTGGATTGGGCTGTGGTGCCATTTCCTTGATTTCCAAGAGCTTTCTGGAGTTGCTATTGCCCCTTTGGGAAAAAAAGAGAGAAGAGTTATAGGTGTATATACTATGAAAACAACCTGAATTCTCTACCTTCTCAGCTACTTATCAATAAGCCATTCATCTAGTTTTGTCTTAGCTATTCATAACTTCTCTATATTTCATGTGATGAGACATATGGAATAGGATACCAAAAATTAGAACAGCACAGTTATTTGGCAGGGAAGCAGTAATGATGGCTGTGCCAGTTACTGAAAGATAAGAGATTAATCCAAAATAAATGGGAATGCCCGTTATCACAAATTTATATTGCTATAGGGCCATGAAGGAGGAGATTCAAAGTAAATTCAGATAATTAACATCTGGATGATGGATCAGTTTCTAAAAACTTTTAATTAAAACATGTGATTAATGTCTACTCAGCAATCATTTTAGTGACTTTTCTTGTCCCCCCCTTTCATTACTGTTTGTCTTCAAAGAGTTGCCCTGCAGTGTTTATCCAGCCATGTTTGTGAGCCTTAAGTCTTGTTTTACTTAGCAAAGCTTTCTGCCCCAGTAGCTTAAAAAATGTCTGATAGCTCTGAGGAATTTAAGGCCAAATGATCTAAGTGTCAGTTTCAGTAAATGTGTCGGGATGAATATCTGAACAAATGTAAAAATACCAAACTGACCTACATTTGCTAGATTATCAGTATAAGTGGACCTGTTTCTATTCCTGCCATGCAATATGGCAAGAGACTGCTCTGATTATTTCCCAACTAGGAAGAGACTGGACTAATTAAATGGGAATAATAAGAAATCTTTGTTCCGCATTAGATACAAATTCATGTGTATTGGGTTTCAAACATGTTGCTTCTTGTTGTTCCTGTTTTTTAAAAACAAATCTTCTGGCTGAGAAACAGTTTTTATGAGCTGTATTGTAGCACTAAACTGGTTGGACTAAAAATATTTTTGAGGTGTACTAATACTAAATAAAATGGGTACCATCCATGGTGCAGGATAGCTCAAGGCAATCCTTCTAGCATTGATCAACTGGCTTAGTTGTAGATGAAAAACTTGTAACCCTGGGCAACAGTTGAAGGGAGGAGAAAATAAAGGATGTCACTCTGACCAAAAGTCCCTTCAAGTTTCAGAGCTCTCTACTATAAGGATAAAAGAGAGGAGACTAATGTAAGCCACCTTGGCTATTCCACAGGGGAGAAAGGCATGGATTTAAATGAAAAGAGATTTAAACAATTGCTATTTCTCCATAGCTGCATTAGAGATTTCATCTTTTTAATGTTGTCTCTCATACACAAATTCAAAATAGTGTATTCATGTACTGTTATTGTGTATGTTTCCAGTGGAAACCAGGATTTGCTTGGGAAGCGATTAATGTTCCCTGTGCTCCCATTCTGAAACACAATGTGGAGATTCTGCTGGTGGGAACAGATATACTTGACCTTGAAACAGGAATATCAACACTCAAGGTTTATTAATAATAAAAATAAAATTGGAGAACATATGTATTCTTTTAGTTTAATCTTATACCAAAGAGAAAGCACAACTTTTGAACAGCATGCTTTTATATCAAAATTTCTTAGTGTATTCAAATCTAATTTCAGTCTCCCTCTTTCAGTCACGATCTTAAGTTCTTAGGTCGCTTTACCTTAGAATTATTGGAAATATAGGGTTAGTTCCTATGCACTGTGAACACAGTGGTAACATGGAATAGAAATCTTTCTTTTCACTGACTTCTCCAGCAAACTCACCAGCCTCCCAAAAGTTGGTGCTGAATGTTACAGAGCATGTTTTTCCCATCTTCATTTTCAACCTGAGATACTTGTCCATGGGGTCCTGTGACATCTATGATCAGCTTTTCAAAGACTGGTGGGTGGCAGAGTACATAGTATTGCCTTCCATTCATGCTTCATAGAATCTAACATCTGTGGTTTATCATCTCAAATTTGTATTTTTGATTGCAAAATAAACAGTACTTCAATGTGGGAACAAAAATTGTGCTTGTTATTGTTATCTAATCTTTGTATGTTCTCTAGATCTGCTACAGAAATTTATTGCAGCTGACATTTTATTTTAACAATGATACTACAGCCATTTTTTTGGAACATGGATAGTAAAAGGCATCAACTGTCAGCGTATATTTCTATGCATAGGTTCAACAGCAGTGTGTAACGCTGCACAGAAAACTATTGAACGCTGCTGTTTTGTTGTCTGATTAACTATTGGTTTTAGATAGTAAAAATGAATACTGGGTGGGGGGATTCTGCGGATAATCACAAAAACGTCAAAACGATGCTATAGAGGTTTCTGGAAAATGAAGCAGTATCCCAGGATGGCTTTTTGTTTTTGAGCCTGTAAAGCAGTATTGAAAAGACTGTAAACTTTAGCTCTGTATGAAAAATTTGCATGTCCTGTGCAATTACTCTGAAGTTAAAAGCACTTGCAATCTTGACAGTGCAGTCCTAAGCCGATTGAATCCTCTTGAGCTAACCAACTTCATTGACTTTAAAGGTTGCAATTCCACTCAGAAGTGCACTGTAAATCTCTTCTTCTTTTTTTTAATGCTGTTTTGGTATGAATATGGGGAAGTATTGAGAGGCTTGAGAACATATTGAGATAAGGCAGGATATAAATATTTTAAATAAAAATATCTCAACAAGTCATATTAGAATCTTCCAGCTGCAACAATCCCTTATATGTATGGTCTATAAAGCCGGTTTGGACAATAGTCATGAGATCTAGAATGGTTTCATTTGTGCTGCTCTGCCTTTGAGAATCTGTCCTGCTGAATTTCTCCTGTTCTTTGAAAAGCTGGCTATGTACTCATGGTGGCTTTCAGTATACAGAAGTAATTATTCTGCTGCTGTTACTGTTGTTGATGTTGCAGTCACTATTTTAACTGATGTTCTGAATCTGAATGATTTATCTTTAAGCTGTTTGCAGAGACCAAAGTAGGTTAATGAAGAGGGGAAATAAATCTTATATTGGATGAATAAATATTATAGTTCCTTTAATTGTCTGTAGAACTTCACTTGAGAACATCAGTTATGGTTATACATCGTTTCTTTCCTTCTCTTTGTACTATAATGACTATTGAAGTATATATGAACATAAGATGGCATAAGATTGCTATGCAAAAACAAAAAATTGAACATGCATAATAGACATTTTAATCTTAAGGATACAATAATACTGGACACTATAATGCCATTGTAAATATGTATCTCTTAACTGAGTGTGTAGTAATCTCCACCTTTTTAGTGACACTATTTCATGTGAAAACAAATACTAGATAATGAAGATATTAATATTTAATTCCATTATGTAACATCAGATATTATTGGTTAATTTTTAGGCATCGTCATTCTTCATGATTGCCAAATTAAATTCTAGTCAGTATTCTTTAGTTTTAATCAAAACTTAGATCTATATATGAGTTTGAGAAATTCCTTGACTACAGCATCTCCCACTGTACAAATTGTCTGTACCAGGAATGGCCAAACTTGCAGCTCAGGAGCCACATGTGGCTCTTTCACACATATTGTGTGGCTCTTGAAGCCCCAATCTCTCCAATGGCCAGCTTGGAGAAGGCATTTGTTTCTTTAAATCACTTCTCCAAGCCAGCTGGTGGCTTGGAAAAATCATTTAAAGTTAAAGTTCCTTTCTTTCTACCTCCCCCCTCCCCATCTGTCTACCTTCTTTCCTTTCTGTCTTGTGGCTCTCAAACATCTGATGTTTATTCTCTGTGGCCCTGGTCTATACCAAAAGTAACTTTTGTTTCTCAACTCACTCCTCCTTTGCTTTTTAACTGATTAGGGCACATAAATTCATTCATTTAAAATCACATTCTGAGGCAAAGATTTAAGGTTAGTTTTCATTGATTAAGCTATAGCCAAGAAGTAATAATAATTGGTTAAGCTATAGCCAAGAAGTAATAATAAATTGCTCTTTCACCGATTCATCCTAGAGTTTGGTAAAGTGAACATATGGAGTTGGTTTATACCTAGTCATATCCTTAGTGCATTTCACTTACACATACTTGTGAAGCTTCCTTATTGGTTCATCCATGTCAGTATTTAGATTAGCTTCCCTAAGTTTCAAGCAGGGGTCTTTCGTATCACCTATTACCTGATCCTTTTGGGAAACACAGTTTTGGCTACTTTGGTAGTGTTCATTGTACAAGCCACTTCTTGGTGCTCAGTGGTGAGTAACAGCATTTTGAAGTTTTTTGCCTTAAGAGGTGCAGAGAAAGGAGGAAATGCTCACCACTGCCTTGGGTTTGAAAGGAATTGCTGGGGAAGTGAGGTAGTAGAAGTGCACAAATCAAGACATGTACTGGATGTGATTGGGGGTGGTAACCCTTCTCTTGTAAAGATTTGTGAACAGGATTGGTGAGATAGTTTCTTCTAATCTCTTTCTCATGTTATTAAATGCTTAACTAGTAACTTAATGTGGAATTATCCCATGTAATATTATGGAAGTGTTCTAGTCACCACTGAGTCACTTACCTTTTAAAATAAACTTTAGTGTCTGATACAACAGTAATAAGCTGTTAGAATGGGATCACTAGCAAGTGCGTGATTACTAGTTCGGCAGATCACCCACCTTTGAAAAGTTAAAAATTTAAACACAAAACGAACAGCTGTGGATCAAACACTGTTGTGTGTTAGTAAAATAAAAAGTAGTATTATTGGAATTTGTGATATTGTATGGATAGATAAACACCCTCTTTCGTAGGTGCATGTTCTGACACCATCCTTCCCCCCAACTGTATTCTAGTATTATCTTTCCTCTCCATGAAACAGATTGCTGGCAACCCTATTGTGTTGCAGGCCTCTTGAGCTACTGTAGCACAAGAATTTGAAATCCTTGGTTTAGAAGTAAATGATTTATATAGTGGAAATAGTGGCAGGAATCATGGGTTAGTAACTGAAGGATGCATAGTATCCTGGGGAAAAAATCCTGACTCTAATAATTAATGTTTTTAAGTTTCAGGTGCTTGTGGGTTAGGAAAGTTGCAGTGCTATCCTAAGCAGAAGTAAATGGGTGTACCTACTCTTGGGATGGCACTGTTGGGCATTCTGTATTTTTATTGACTTCATTTATACTTTGAATTTTTCACATAAGGTGCAAAGTAGATATTTGTATAAATATACTATTTGCTAACTGTTAGGTTGGTATTGAAATACACTGCTTGCTATCAGGTTGGTGTTGACTAGTGCAGTATATGTTTCAAAAAGTAATGTTATCCTGTTTTAGAATGGTTTGGATGTAAAACTGATGAGCTTATGATGTAGTTGGGTTGCTCAAAATATGTTACATATTCCCATATACTACATAATAATAATGTAATGTGTGTGAATATTTTAGTTGTGGTTCCATTTTCTCAAAAAATTGTATTGGAATGTCACTGTGTAGCTTCAAAAGCTTATGGATTATTTTAGTGTAACATGGAATCTGACATGAGTGACATAAAAGTCATGTCTGAAGTACCTAGAGCCCCCATTCATATAAACCCTGCTAGTATTCAGAGTGTGCTTTATTGAATTAATTGACAAGATCCTCCCTTTTCTTTATTAATTAATTTTTCATAAATAATATGTAAGTTATAATATACAACAGACTTTAAAAAAAGATAATCTTCAAGAATAAGATCAACAGGCTTATACTACTATGCCTTATGGTAGTATTGTATTTTTTTCTTTTCATGTACTGGTATATTACAGCAGTTTTAATTTAGAGCTAAAATTTGTGCCTCTGTTCAGTTTGCTTAGAATTACACTTTTCAGTTGCTTTTTAAAAGCAAGGTTAAATTCATAAATGCATTACTTGATAACTGCTTTCTGTTGAAATTGCAACATGTGATGAGATTTCCTGTAACAAGACCATTTTCTATTCTCTTGGAAACTTTTAAGTGTAACGTGCTTGGAAACTTTTAGAGAACTAGGTGGTGCTGTTCTTTCATCTTTGTATATTAGCTGAGCTCTTCTTCTTTTGAACATGGCTTACTTTTTAAACTAGAAATGTGGTTTCCTTCCTTCTTTGGTTAAGGATATAGACCTAATTTTTGCAGAAATTGTTTATTTACTAGTTGAGGAGACACATTACTTCCTTTCTTTGTAAACACTAACTATTAAGCATGGAAAAATGCAGCAGGTGCTTTCAGTTGGAGCTAGGACAGAGGTCAGTCCAGAAACAGAACTGCATGGGTTTTACATATCTACATGGGTATTACATATTTTAAAATGAACTGCGTTGTAGGAAGAAGTCTGTTAATAATATGCATGTGGGTAGGGCCTGTAACAAGTTTGTATATGTTTACACAACCTCGTGTGCTTTATAGACCAAGACAAATGTAGACTGTACCAACAGAGTGAACATGTTGATAAAGATGATACTCAACATGTTCTGGTATGTATATAGGTTACAAGCTCCATGAGCTGGGGAGGTGGATTTTTGTTTGTTTGTTTATGTGGTTTGGACAAGTGTCATATAAATAGAATATGTATAGACTACATGTCATTCAATACCAAAGAATGTTGAATTTCTTTTGAACCGAACACTGGATTCTTTAATATCTAGTTCCTCAAAAAAAGTAGAGCACTCAAGTACTATATAACTGTATGTTTTGGTTCAGAACATAAAATAAAAATTTCTTTTCACTGCCAGATTACATTTTAATAAACTCTTGAATTAACTTTCATTCTTCCCCAAGACAATAGAAAATGGTGACCTTTTCAGGGTTCACTTTTTAATTGTGGTTCCTCAATTTTAATTAAGTTGAACTCAAAGGTTTTAAAAGCTAATGATAATGATAAGTGCTATCCTATTTATTTTGAAAAATGAGTTGTTCTGCATTAATTTTGGATTACAGGTGACATTCTGTACTATATTTGTCATTTTAGGTTGCTTTTCATGGAAGAAAAAAATTAAGAGATGAGCATTTTGATAGAAACTAATCAAAATCTGACCAGAACAGACCCTGATCATGAATGTAATTATTATAACTAAGCCAGACAAGAATTCCCCCCCCCCCCCCCAGAAATAATGATGGATAGTAAATTCTTTGGTGTCTTGCCATTACAGTTTTGTTTCAGTCCTACAAATCAGCAGGGACCAGAGGATTCAGGGAGAAGGAAGATAATGATTTGGCACTTGGCTGGTATGTGCCATGTCCAACTTGGAATGCATTGATGTTCTCACCAAAGAGGATCATTCTGGATTCTTTTTTGGAGAATTGCTTTGTTTTCCAGCACTTTCATGCTCCTTCATAACTATTGGTTTAGTTGTTTGAGCTATTTCAAAATAGTAAAGAGTCCAGTAGCACCTTTAAGTTTATTATAGCATAATTTTTTTCAAAAACAAAGCACTCTTCGCAGATGTATGGAGGGTATGTAGAAACTGGCCAGAAATATATAGGTGGTAAGGGGAGGGGTGAGTGGATGCAGGATGTGAGTGCCATGTTAAATACAGGAATAAGAAAAGGTAGAATGTGCAGTCCAGGCTTGGTTCAGTTGTGGAAAAATGCAAGCAAACTTCTATTCATGTGTAAATAAGTGAGTGAGATGTGATTGTTTTAGACAAAACTGGAATTCGTGAGAGAAAGCTGAAGCACACCCACTCTCTCCCCTCCCCAAGCTTAACTTTTAAATTGTGTGTGAGTGGGAAAAATAACAAAGCTACTAAAATCATCCTCTGCTCTGTGCGTTAGTGGAGGATTAGCAATCAGGACTGAAACTGGTTTTCTGCCAGTTTTTTCTTAGCCAGAGAAGAGTCCCAGCTACTGCTCATGTGTTGAATCATAAGAACATAAAAGAAGCCATGTTTGGTCAGGCCAATGGCCCATCCAGTCCAACACTCTGTCACACAGTGGCCAAAAAAATTATACACACACACACACACTGTGGCTAATAGCCACTGATGGACCTTGCTCCATATTTTTATCTAACCCCATCTTGACGCTGGCTATGCTTGTAGCTGCCACCACCTCCTGTGGCAGTGAATTCCACATGTTAATCAGCCTTTGAATGAAGAAGTACTTCCTTTTATCTGTTTTAATCCGACTGCTCAGCAAATTCATCGAATGCCCACAAGTTCTTGTATTGTGAGAAAGGGAGAAAAGTTCTTCTTTCTCTACTTTCTCCATCCCATGCATAATCTTGTAAACCTCTATCATGTTACCCCGCAGTCGACGTTTCTTCAAGCTAAAGAGCCCCAAGCGTTTTAACCTTTCTTCATAGGGAAAAGTGTTCCAAACCATTAATCATTCTAGTTGCCCTTTTCTGGACTTTTTCCAATGCTATAATATCCTTTTTGAGGTGTGGTGACCAGAATTGTACACAGTATTCCAAATGAGACCGCACCATTGATTTATACAGGGGCATTATGATACTGACTGATTTGTTTTCAGTTCCCTTCCTAATAATTCCCAGCATGGTGTTGGCATTTTTTATTGCAATCACATACTGTCTTGACATTTTCAGTGAGTTATCTACCACGACCTCAAGATCTATCTCTTGGTCAGTCTCTGCCAGTTCACACCCCATCAACTTGTATTTGTAGCTGGGATTTTTGGCCCCAGTGTGCATTACTTTGCACTTGGCCACATTAAACCTAATCTGCCATGTTGATGCCCACTCACCCAGCCTCAACAGAGCCCTTTGGAGTGCCTAGCAATCTTCTCTGGTTCTCACCACCCTGAACAATTTAGTGTCATCTGCAAACTTGGCCACTTCACTGCTTACTCCCAACTCCAAATCATTTATGAACAAGTTAAAGAGAATGGGACCCAGTACTGAGCCCTGCGGCACCCCACTGCCTACCGTCCTCCACAGCAAAGACTGCCCAGTCTTCCTGGCAGTCTTTTCTGGAAAATACGCCTATAAAACCAAGAAACAAAGGAATTTCCCCCCCAGAAACAATCAAGAATATGAGTGTTGCGGTAGATATTAAAATTCCTTTGTTTCTGCAGTCCTAAACTCTGCTCATGAACTGAGTTCAATCCCCCACGGAAGCTGGATTTTCAGGTAGCTGGTTCGAGGTTGACTCAGCCTTCCATCCTTCCGAGGTTGGTAAAATGAGTACCCAGCTTGCTCGGGGGAAAGTGTAGATGACTGGGGAAGGCAATGGCAAACCACCCCGTAAAAAGTCTGCTGTGAAAATGTTGTGAAAGCAATGACACCCCAGAGTCAGAAATGACTGGTGCTTCCACAGGGGACCTTTCCTTTTCTTGCAAGGCTTACTGGGCTTTTGTGGGGAGTTCATTTCAGCTGCTGCTGAATCTTGAATTCTCAGTTGTTTAATGAATATATTTGTTTACTTGCCTGATGGTATATATTTTGGATGTTAATTTGCTCTGCCATTTTAGCAGGGAAATAGTGATTAGCAATTAAACTTCTTTTATTACTGACATTTAGTATGAAGAGAAGCATATTTGTGACTTGGCTGGTAAAATACATATGTCGTGGGGATTTACAGTTGGATAATAACAAAGATCTAGTCTAAATCATGTTCTAATGTAGTTAATTAACATGACTTTTGCAATTTCAGTTATTCAATAGCAATTAGAAATTGTCTGATCCTATTCTGGTGCCTTGCATTTTACTTTCAGTTCCTTGCCTGAAAGGACAGAATGACTCAGAAAAATCTGTTATCTAACCAGAATAGTTAGCACATTTCCTGCTGAAATAGGATCACTGTAAGTACATGTTTGGTTCTATTTTCTGCCAGTCACTGCACTATTTCAGTGGCTTTGACAAGACTTTCAGAATTCACAATCGATATATAGAGGTGTGCAAAAAAATCCAGTATGTTTTTGTTCAGGTCTATGGGACCTGAGCTGTAGGAGGACTCAGTCCCAGCTAAAGTGGCATGGAGCTCTCAGCTCCCAGTGCCACAGCCAATCTTGGGGCATTTGGGGTAGCTGAATATACGCTGATAAAATTAGAGGGAAAATGCTTTATTTGAGCTCAGCTATACTAGTAACCAGAAGAACCCCGTGGCGCAGAATGGTAAGCTGAAGTATTGCAGTCCAAGATCTGCTCCTGACCTGAGATCGATCCAGGCGGAAGCTGGGTTCAGGTAGCTGGCTCAAGGTTGACTTGGCCTTCCATTCTTCCGAGGTCAGTAAAATGAGTACCCAGCTTGCTGGGGGTGAAGTGTAGATGACTGGGAAAGCAATTGCAAACCACCCCATAAAAAGTCTGCTGTGAAAACGTGATGTGACATCACCCCAGAGTTGGAAACGACTGGTGTTTGCACAGGGGACTACCTTTACCTTTTCATACTAGTAGCCAGTCAGATTCTCTGATCTGTATTCATCTTAAAATGTTTCATTGTTTCATTGAAGTTATTAATATTTTCTGAACATGTTTATCAGAAACATGTTTATCAGAAACAGGGGGCAGTTCTCTCACCAATGTTATTCAATATCTATATGCGCCTTCTTGCCCAGATTGCCAGGAGATATGGACTTGGGTGCCATCAATATG
>NC_083225.1:128574163-128575838 GCF_032191835.1 Heteronotia binoei
AAAGCCACATGTTGTATGTACAAAACATGAATAAGATCTAATCCCTAACTCTATATATATTCTTACATACGATAACAAGAGAGGGGCTTTATAATTCTTAGAGATGAAAACATTTATAAATCATCCATTACCTTAGTTTCAGTATCTTGGGGGCTTAGTGAGTTCAGGACCATGTGCTCATACTTTTTGAAGTTGTAGTGGTTTCTTCCTCATTGGTGTGTAAAAATGGCCAAGTGACTAAGCAATCACCTCAGCATGCTCAGGGATTTTTTCATCTCATAGCTGCTTCCCTTGCAGATTGTCTTTCCCTTCGTGTTGCTTATCTTCCCTGTTCATTTTGGCCTACTGAAGTTTTCTGGCTTAGGTGGAAGTCAGGTAACCTATTGTCCTTCTCTAGCTAGAGCCACCTACATCGCTTATGGCATTGAATGGCTCTACCCTAGAGAAGCAATTCATACTCAGTTGCTTCTTTTCTCTTTATTCCTTCTAACCAGCCTCTTTTCATATTGTTTAGCTCACCAGTTGACATCCTCTTCTCAGACCCTGTGTTCCCTGGCTTTCAGTGCTAAAATGGATAATGCGAGAGAGAGAGTGTTTAAGTGTGATAAAAAAAGTTTAGATGTGTTTTTGTTTTATTGTTGCAAGCTATCTCAAACAGTTCTGGAGGTGGCATACAAGTTGAACAACTCTCTGTGCTATGCTAAGTTTCTCTATATAATGAATGATAAACAAAAGCAGTTCTCCACCAGCACCCTAAAATAGTACAAACCAGAATCCTTTACTTATGCATTTATGTGCCACCTGTTCAATGAATGGTCGTTTACCAGTTTTAACATTTGATAATTTATCTAATGGTGAACCTGGACGTTTGGGCACAAACAAAGAAAACACACAAACACGCTGGGGTTAGGTACAGATTGGGGTGATATTTGTACAAACCTGCCTTGGTCTGTAGGTAATTAAAAAGACTTAGGCAGTTAAAAAGACTTAATTTTCAAAACATTGGAAAAATTTGTGTATTGAGGAAAAACTGTGATCTTGCCTCACTTAGCAATCCTTTGAACAATTAAAACCAGTCAGAGTGGTTGGAAAGCAGTTCTACCAGGTGGTAGAGTTGACAGGGAAAGGGAGAATGTGGTCAGGGGTAGGGGATGAAAGCCACTGCTGGGTGAGCCAGACAGGAGGAGGTAGCAGCACTTTGGGTGAGACAGATCCAGATGGGCAGCCGTGTTGGTCTGAAGCAATAGAACAAAGCAGAGTCAAGAAGCACCTTTAAGACCAACAAAGTTTTGGCTTCCGGTTTGGCTGGAAGACAGGCTGCAGCTCCCTAGCAAAGGGGGATTTTATTTTCACTGTTCAGGGTATTAAAGACCTCTTGGGGGGGGGGGGTCTATGCCCATTAACCCTAGTCAAGGGTTAATCCAAGACGACATTTATTTCCTTTAGCTGTTGATTTTGATCTAGGGGGACGCAGGGAGCTGCCTTCTCCAGATCTTGAGATCCAGCGAATAGAGGAGCCGTCAGCCATTCTCTGAAGTGGAAATTAAAGTCATTAATTTGACTTAAGCCTGTCGGAATCCAAACACTTAAAGACGGACTGACTTTAATTGCAAGATAACAAAGCCGGAGTGTTGGAAGAAAAACATCTGTAAGGTACTTTAATCTCTTCTTATCT